>NW_024384719.1:0-9430 GCF_016835505.1 Polypterus senegalus
CCCCTCGGGGGGGTGGTGCTCTCCCGGGTTTGTTTCCCCTCCTTTGCCCTGGTTGGGCTCCCCCGCCCCCTGATTTGGGATAAAAAGCGGGTTGGTGATGGATGGATGGATTTTTTTGTTTTCTTTTGTTTATTTTCTTTTTTCTTTTATAACTCTGAGTCTAACCTTTTAAAGCATTTTTGAGCAGCTTTAGAAAATTCCATATAAATAAATATGTTCAATTTGTTTTGGGTTTAAATTTTTGTGTCTCCTGTATTTTAAAATTTCATTGGGGCAGGGGGAGGGGTTAAAAGGGTGAGAGTGGATGTCTTAATCTTTTGGATGGTTATTAGATAAGCAAAACAAAACCAGGGGAAGGAGGGGACATAAAGGGGCGACGGGGGCGGTGGAGAGCAGGCTATAGATGTTGGGCTGTAATAGGTGAGTCACCACAAAGAACGGGGAAACCCCCGAGTACTGAGGCTGCGGGGTTCTTTCAGTCTCATGTTTTTTTCATCCTGCTGACTTCTTCCTTTTTTTGCTGAAGGGGTTTTCCAGTTTCTGCATTTTTTGTTCTATTTTTTGTAAATCCAAAAAGGTGTACACCCAATAATTTTCGTTTTAATATCAAATAAAAAGAAGCCATGGCGTAGAAGTTGCGTTCCCAATTCTAGTCCAACACATTGTGGGCCCTTTCCATTCTTCTAGTGTAAAGTGACTTTTTTTTTAAAAAACCCCCATAAAAACGTCAGTTAGAAATGCAACATTTAAAGGGGTTTAGTAAAGTGAGTTGGGTGTAAATTTTTGGGACACAATGGGTTTGTTAAACCCTTTTTGATCGAGCGGGATTAAGGTCGCCTGAAATGGATAGTGGATAATTAAATTAATATAGTTGAGGGGGTTTTAAAGGTCAGATTAATAAAAACATAAAATTTTGTTTTGTAGGGAAAATCCCCGGTCACCCCTTTCTGGACCATGATGGTGTTTATTAGCCCTGAAATTTAATGGAAAAGGGGGAGCACTGGAATTAAACGCATTAATTCAAACGAACATTTGCACAGCTCGCTTTTAGGGTGGGGTGCATGTTTTTTGGATTTCCCCCTTTTTAGGCCCCGCTTCCTGTTTTGGGCCCCCAAGGCTGTCTGGAAAAACTTCCCTGACTCTGAACTGAACCAAGTCTGTTTGATAAAATGGAAATGTATCCTGGAGGGCGAATGCAGAACATTTAAAATGAGATGCATGATGTAAAGATCTGAGCCAGTCTGTTCTGTTGCTCCAAATTCTGAGCAAATTATTTGCAAGCTGTTAAAATGCAAAAGGCAACAAAGGCAGGCAAATAAATAATACGGGGCCTGGTTTAAGTTGTTGATTTGTATTGGCTGTTCAGTTAGGTGATTCATGATGCCTGACTCTCCTGCAATTTAAAAAGGTATTCTAAAAGTTTTTTCAATCCATTTTAACCACCTTGAGACTAGCAGCATTAACTCCATTTCTCCATGAATTTAGATCAAATATTGCCGTGAAACTTTTAAGGTCCATGTAAAAAATGAAAAAAAGTTCATTCAGGTGAAGTCCTCATTGAAAAAAAGGGCCCTTGAAACATAAATGAGCAGAAGGCGTGAAAACAACAGGATGCATTTCTAAGGGTAAACCGCCTTTAAAAAAACACTTTCCTTAGCTGTTTAATTATTCAACTGTTCAGGAAACCTGGTTTAAATTAAAAAAAAAGTATGTTGTGTGTTAATTTGAAAGTATGTTAACTTTTAAACAGCATGTAGGAAAGAGGAAATGATGATGTTTGTGTGTTAAATAACATTGTAACCAAATGTTTCTCTTTTTAGGACTTGTGTTTTTAAAGTTAAAGGAATACCAAATCTATATTCTAAACCTTCCCAGTTCAGGGCCCGGGGGAAGCTGAGTTTGTCCCAACAATGTGGATACCAACCCTGACAATACTAATCTTTTGGGTACACTCATGCACACAAACACACACACACACACACACACACAAAAGGCCATTTTTCAATTATCAGATAATCATACATGCTGTACATGAAGCAACATACAGTATGAAAAAAACAGGAGTTTTACTTAACAGTCGCATAGGCTAATAAAAGAGAAGTGTGTTTTACTATCATGCTGGAATTCTATGAGGAAGCATCAAAGGATATGATCAAAGTGGACATGATATTATTTATCTGGACTTTCAGAAAGCATTTGATAAAGTGTCACTTGAGAGGTGGGGCATCAAACTAAATAAAGTGGGATTCAAGGTGATGTTTTTAAATTGAGTCAAAACTGGCTCAGACACAGTAAGTGGAGAGTTAAGGTGTGAGGAACCTCATCAGAATTTGGCGATGTTAGAGGGGAGTTCCACAGGGGTCAGTGCTGGGCAGCTACTATTTTTATATACATAAATGATTTAGATAGGAATATAAGTAACAAGCTGGTTAAATTTTATAATACAAGATAGATGAATTAGATAATCTAGAATCCATTGAATCATTACAGAGAAATTAGCAGCATACAGACTGGGGCAGATTTGTGGGCAGATGAAATGTAATGTCAGTAAATCTAAGTATTACACATAGGAAGTAAAAATATTAGGGTTGAATACACAATGGTCAGGTCAGATTGGGGCATGCACTGGTACAGCATGGTGCCACACCCACCACCAAAGAAACAGCTTGGGATCCTGGTTGTCAATCCCCAGGCAGATACTTGGTCCCGTCTCTCCTCCCGAAATGACCCTCATCTACAGCCAGGTGTTATGTGGGGATCCTTGGCTTGGGCCAGCCGCTCGGGTCCTCAACTGAGGATCCCTGCGAGGCCTGATCACCGGTGTGCCCATGGCATAGGGGCTGTACCTCACAATGCATTTGATATGCCTTAGTGGGACTCCATGAGCAACTGCTATTTCCCCAAAGTCAAACCAGTGGACAAGGTTCTCAAAAAGACACAACACCCAAAGGACTCCCGTCTTTGTTTCAGGTCACTGGATAGCGTCCATGTCTCAAACCAAACAAGAAGAGAAGCCAGGATTCTAAAGACTTGGACTTAGAATCTTCCGTTTTCCCAGTTGGTTGGGAGATTGTCAGAGTCTTTTCTTGCTCCTACTCTTTCAGTGCTTGCATAGACTGAGTGTTGGGCAGAGGTTTTAGGGGCCCGCGGCTGTGGGGATCTTTTGGAGAAAAAAGATTCACGATCTTGACTTTGCTAACGACTTGATCTTCACTGAGTCAATGGAGGCCCTGATCGGGGCTCTTGAGGAACTGAGCGATGGTCTGAGTGTCTGGGTTTGTGAGGTCCGGGATAAAACCAACACCCAGGCCCTCAATAGCTTCTTATGCTAGCATTAGCAGTGTCTGTCTTTAGGAGATGGTTGACCTTGTGAGGGTTTTTACCCTCGCAGCACATTCATGTCTCTGGTGACCTTCCTATGAAGGCAGTAGACGGACTGGACAACATGGGAGTCCCTTGGGTTGCGGGAAGGGGTGTGTGATGTTCATGATATCTATTGAAAAAGGACAAAGGTTATGCACAATGGGGGTCTGAAAATAAAAGTACACCTGTGGTGGGCGCGGGAGTGGACCACCCGGGATGCCAGGAGGACCGAGGAGGGCTTGTGCTCCTCCAGACCGCAAGCGCCCCTTGGTTGTGTTAGGGGCCACGGGTAGGGATTTGGGAGCCCAACCTTGGGGCGTGGCCACCACCAGAGGGTGCCCTGGTGCCTGAGGAACCCTGGACCTCAGCATTTCCCCCCCCAGAGTGCGGGGAAGAGACTGGGACACCCACAGGGCTTCCGGGCGGAGCTGGCACTTCCAGCCAGGGGTGTCCCCGGAGGATTTCGAAGCAGCTGGGCCTTTGGGGCTTATAAGGGACCACCTCCCTGCATTCGAGAGCAAGAGTCGGGGGAAGGGACAAAGCTAGGGGAGAGGAGTGGAGGCTGAGAAGGCATTTGGAGACGTGAGGCCTGGACTTTGGGGATGGGGCTTGGCACTGGGTTTTTGCACAAACTTCTTGTAATATTGTAAATAACATGAGGTGTTGGTTCAAAACCTTTCCCCAGTCCTGCCACACACCTTTGAGTAGTGAACACTATAACTTCCACACCAAGCTTTATAATGCATGAGGAGGCCCCCAACTGGAGAAGTAATGTTGCAGTTTTGGTCTCCCAAAAAGGGGACACAACAGGCTGGAAAAGTCAAGTAGAGTGACTAGGGGTTCCAGGGCTATAGGGTATGTTATAGGGATTTTGAGCTAGCCTTTTTAGAAAAGTAAAAGAAAATTAAATAAAGACATGATTGAATTGATAATAATATTGAATTTAGTCAGTGGATTGAGACTGTTAAAAATGGGTTCATCAAGAACATGGAGACACAGTTAGAAGCTTGTTGGGAGTAAGTTTCACACAAACATTGGAAGTTTTTCCTTATGCAGAGAACCACAGACACATGGAATAAGCTCCCAAATTTTTGGTACAGTAGGACTTTGGGGACTTTAAACCTAGACTAGATGTTATTTTGGAAGACTTAAGTGAATAGGATGGGAGCTTTGTTGGGCTGAATGGCCTGTTCCATCTAGATTGTTCTGATGTTCTAATGTTCTAATGAAGTTTGGAATAGCAGAAAAGCAAAAAAAAATGTTTCAAAATGTTGAGTGTGTGTATTACCAGTGATGGACTAGAGGACAATGTTGGCTGGTTACTGTCTTGTTCTGAAATCTGTGGGAAAGACTTGCCTTCTACCTAAACCCGACTGTGGATCGGAAATGAAAAAACAAGACTATGGAATACAACTTTCTGAGAAGATGCAAAATTTAGGGGGAAAATGGATGGGAGGCATTAAACACTCTATTCTGCTAGTTACCCTAACTTAGAAATGTTACAAAAACCCGAACATTGGTATCTAATGTTGGCACAGCTCCTCTGTGTCCCATCAATATCATTGACCAAAATGCTTCATATTCCTCATGCTGGTACCCCAGGCACAAAACAGTGAGCTGCTACAAACATTTTCAAATGCTAATAAAGTAAAACTTTTCATCTTGAACAAATTTCGTAATGAAAAATTCCCAAAACAAAGATAAAAAACACTGCAATATTTTGAAAAACAATGTCAAGGTGAGATCAGGTGCAAGGCCAGTTTATTTAGGGTACACTCACATTCATGGCTATAATGAGCCCCATTGAAAACACTTGCTTAGGATGTGGGAGGGAAAGGGGTGGCTATGGATGGAGTCTACTTAGACCACGACAGGGTGAGATAAGAACCAAGTGCATGAAGCTGTGAGGTAACTATAGTAAACCAAAAGTCATATATGTATGTCTTATTTTAGTAAAAATACAAATCACAGGTTAGTAAAATAATTATCAAACAACAAGAGCAATTTAAACACAAAACTGCACAAATCTTGATAGAATATCAAAAGCAATACAACATACCGCAGTGTACAGGTTGATTATTCAGACAACCAAGCTGTCCCAACAGCGAAAACCGCTGCCCAGGGTAAATGCTGTTTATGAACCTGTTAGTCCTTTGATGCTGAGGTAACATCTGCCAGATTAAAGAGATGAGAACAAGAAGCTGCAGGCTTCAGTGTCTGGAAGCAGACGGCTGCAGTTGATATTAAGTTAAATCCAGTGATTTAGCTAAACATTCATGAAGTTCTCACCGAAAGTAATAAATGTAATGACTGTGGGACTTAATAAAGATGCATAAATATGTATTTGATTTAAGCCTTGTAACTATATAGGGGTCAAAAAGGGGGTGCTCCAAATCTTTATCGCTGTTTGTGTCCTATTTTACAATATATATAAAATGCAAAGCTGACAGACTCATTATCTCATTCACTCATCGACAAAAACACGATTTCCCATTTAGCTGAGAAGCTAAAATTTGGAAGGATGATACTTTTGAACAGTAGGCATCCACTACGAAAGGACATTTCGATATATTGTATCAGTATTTATGGGTAAACCTGCCACTTCTACAACTAAATACCCCAAATTCTCAAAAATTCTCTGATGGATTTACTTGAATATATAATATATATATGGGAAAACCCCAAAACAGGAATGGCTTAACAGGTGGAAGCCACGACCCTTTTTCCCCTCATCTTTTCTGACTGTTTTTTTTACTAGTTTTGCATTGCCTACGGTCAGTGTCACTACTGGTAGCATGAGGCAATATCTGGACCCTACAGAGGTTGCACAGGTAGTCCCTTCTCCCGGATGGCTCATCAATAGTACCATTGGCAGAAGGTTTGCTGTGTCTTAGCACAGTCTCAAGGGTATGGAGGAGATTCTAGGAGACAAGCAGTTACTCTAGGAGAGCTGGACAAGGACATAGAAGGTCCTTAACCCATCAGCAGGACTGATATCTGCTCCTTTGGGCAAGGAGGAACAGGATGAAAACTGCCAGAGCCCTACAAAATGACCTCCAGCAGGCAACTGGTGTGAAAGTCTCTGACCAAACAATCAGAAACAGACTTCATGACGGTGGCCTTAGAGCCGACGCCCTCTAGTGAGCCCTGTGCTCACTGCCCGCAATGGAGCTTTATTGACATTTGCCATAGAATACCAGATTTGGCAGGTCCACCACTGGTGCCCTGTGCTTTCACAGATGAGAGCAGGTTCACCCTGAGCACATGTGACAGACATAAAAGGGTCTGGAGAAGTTTGTGGAGAATGTAATGCTGCCTGTAACATCATTCAGCATGACTGATTTTGTGGTGGGTCAGTGATGATCCGAAGAGGCATATCCATGGAAGGTGGCACAGACCTCTACAGACTAGACAAGGCACCTTGACTGCCATTAGGTATCGGATGGTCCTTGGACCCATTGTCTGACCTATGCTGGGGCATTGGGTCCTGGGTTCCTCCTGCTGCATGACAATCCCCGGGCCCTGTGGTGATAGTATGTAGGCAGTTCCTGGAGGATGAAGGAATTGATACCATTGACTGGACCCCATGCTCACCTGATCTAAATCCAATAGAACACCTCTGGAACATTTATGTTTGGCCCACTTGACGCTGCCATATTGCACCCTAGAGTGTCCAAGTGCTCAGCGATGCCCTGGTCCAGATCTGGGAGGAGATCCCCCAGGACACCATCCGTTGTCTCATTAGAATGCCCAGAACAGGTATTCATACAAGCAACGTAGGGGCAATACAAACTATTTAGAACGATTTTGAGTTGCTGAAATGAAGTTTCAGCAAATTGGACTAGCCTGCCGCATTGTTTTTTCATTTTGATTTTCGGGGTGAAATTCAGCCCTCTGTAGGTTCATAATCTTCATTTCCATCAAACAATGTGGCATCCTTTCTTCCTAACACATATCCAGTCCATATCAATTTACTGTAGATATCCAGCATGATTTTTCCCTTTGAGATCTGATGTGTTTTCAAAGTGTTCCATTAATTTTTTGAGCAGTATATATGTATACTGTATAATCTGTACTGTACTGTACTGTATAATCATTTGCTTTCCCTTTTCCCCTTGGCATAGACAGAGTTTTGCTATGTGTGCAGGTGGAGATTTGTGGTCTGTTGGTGTGGTGTGCAGAGTGGGAGTTGATTGAGAACTCATCAAATGTCACCAGGAAGGGATTGCATGCAGCATCTTTGAGGTTCCTCCTGTACATGGAAGTATGAGAGTTCTCTCTTGCTCAAAGTGTTAGGAGCTGCTTCTGAGTGTCTCTGTAACCTGGCACTAAAACTGTAATAGTCCAAACTTGAATGGATGGTATCACCCATCTCTCCATGACAAAACAGTAGATGATCTCTATTTTACTTCATTTTACTTCCATTCAAGATCCAAACCTGATGTCTGCATTCTTGTCACCAGTGTGGAACTTTAGAAAACACTTCTCAGTCATGCGTAAACCTTTCATTTTCTTCTGGACTGCTCTATGCCATTCGTCACTGCTTGATTCTCTCTAATGAGACCATTCATTTTTTAAAGTGTTGCTTTAACTGAGAGTGCCAGTGTTTTGTCTTTAAAGTGTTTTTCTAATCATTTGCCATTGTATTGCTCACACTGATGTGTTCGAGAAAGTTATTAGTGAATTATAGTTGCAGGGATTTTCTCATTCTTAATGTAAGTTAAAATCCCATATTGTCAGAATGCCATTGTCAAGAACACATCAAATTATATTATTTACTAGCAAAATACCCGCGCTTCGCAGTGGAGAAGTAGTGTGTTAAAGAAGTTTTGAAAAAGAAAAGCAAACATTTTAAAAATAGTGTAACATGATTGTCATTGTAATTGTTTTGTCACTGTTATGAGTGTGCTGTCATCAAGGATTTGATTATCATTATTTTTCAATCAGGTTTGTATTTGGAGGATGTGTTGTGTTCAGTTACATTCGTTTGTTAACCGTTGTAAAGATAACAGGTTTCATTCATCAAAGTGTTCACTACCCAAATCGGTATCGTGAATCTAAGATGTTTAGCAGGCATTCCCGGTATTGTTGTGGATTTGCCTGCAAATATTTAGTGGCAACCATGTGTCTATGAAATAAATTTAAACTTAAGCTTTACACCTTGTTTTCCATTGATATGTCTACAAAGGCTTGTTCAGTCACAGGGTTGTTCGTTTCCCCACGCATCAATAAGTAACTCGCCTTCCTCTTTATCTGAGACATCACACACTGCATGCACGGGTTTACCTTTTCCCCGTCCTGCAAAGTCAGTTCACGTGAGCCGCTTGGAGTACATGCATCAAAGGTTCTCAGCTGTGCTTGTGCTATCTTGTGTGATCTTGCGATGTCCACGGCTTTATTTAATCTTAGCTCAGACCCGGCAATGCGCCTTCTCATTAAACTTGTATCTTGCAACATCGTATTCGTCTTAGGCATGTCAAACGCTAGAGGCAGCGTATCTATGAACTTAATTTAAACTAAGGTCTACCGTGCTTTGTTTCTCAGTAGCTGACACTTATGAGAATGCTTGTATCTCAATCCTTAATTCTTTTGCTGCCTTCTCAATTGTGTAATGTGTTTTGTTCAGAGCCTTTGAGCTCTTGCTTTTTGTCTCGTACTGCTCACAGTCAGTTCACGTGAGCTGCTCGAGTACATGCATCAAGGTTCTCAGCTGTGCTTGTGCTATCTTGTGCGATCTTACATGTCCACGGCTTTATTTAATGTTAGCTAAGACCTGGCACTAAAAGTTTCTGTACTTCACTGAGTTTGTGCCAAACACTAGTCTATCCCTGACTATCTTATCTTCATTTGCATAAGCACAGTCCTTCACCTCGATATTTAGCGGCAGCGTGTCTAGTATTGCTGCTGACGGACGGCCTTATATAGGCAGCACTCAATACGGGAGGTGTGTGATGAGGACGAACCTGCTTCCGCGGACAGTGCAGGAGCCTTGCGAGGCTATGGCCGGAATTAAAAATGTACAATAATAGGTCCAATTTCTTACACCGGGGTTAGAAATAATTTTAGT
>NW_024384720.1:0-5600 GCF_016835505.1 Polypterus senegalus
GGGAAAAGCTACTCATGCTTTTATTTTTTCTGCCTCATTCTAACAACCCTGTTCTGGGATTCAACCCCTGATCACAGGTTACAGTTGGCCCAGAATGCTGCGCTCACTTTCTGGTTGGGGCAAGAAAAAAATTGACTCTGTTTCTCCTATTTTACTTCTTTACACTGGCTCCCTGTCAGTTTTCAATTTGATTTTAAAATCTTGTTGCTTGTTTTAAATCTTTAATGGGTTCTCTCCTATTTATCTGAATGTGTGCTTTCACCAGCCACCCAGAGTGCTTAAAATCTTCTGGTCAGTTGTCTCTGTTTACCTCATACCAAGTGAAAAACAAGGGGGACAGGGCTTTGTACTGCTGCCCCTCGCCTGGAACTCTTTACCTTGTTACATAAGGGGAGTATACAATTGAACTGTTCAAAACAAGATTAAAGACTCATTTCTATTCGTGCATTCCGTGACCTTCAGTAATCTGATGGTTTCCTCATTTGATTATATAACATTACTTTTTATTTATTTTTATTTATTTATGTTCTTATATTTTATTTCTGTTTATGTTATTTGCTATTTTCCCTTTTTTTCTATTATTGTAAACACTTTGACACACCCCTATGTTGTTTTAAATTTTGCTATATAAAAATTTGGCTACAGACTGGACTTACCAAAGTGTCAGTACACAACATGACCATGTTTGGCTCCACATACAGCTTTGTGTTAGTTCTCAACAGTTAACATTAAAACTAATACAGTTCAAGAACAAGCAATGAACATTATACACATTCTTTAGGGTTCAAAGTTCTGGCAGGTAAAGCTAAAGTCAGTTTCTCCCACGGGAATTGGGGAAAAGGTATGACCAGGGTCTCTACTGGTAACTCCCCCTTTTCCCAAGTAGCTGCAATTTATGAATCCTAGATAAATTTGAAACGATTATCAAATTGGGGGTAAGCGATTTTTCCCAAAAAAATCATATCCGATCCTTTAACAAAATACGTCTGATTCAATCTGTCTTTTACTGTGGCATACACTTAAGAAATATCGGACTCAAACTCATCAAGACCTAAGTAACACTTTTTTAAATATCAAAAAATTCAATTGTTCTCTTGTGCTGTTAAAGCGGGAGTTAAGGAACCGCCGAACTGGGGGTGAGTGAGGAGACCTCCCCCCCGGCCTTTTCGTGTTTCTTGGATTCAGCCAATAAAACATACGCAAGCAAACTATGATACATAAACGGGGAAATGAGAGAAATAGCAAAATCAACGGAATGTTCAAGCAAATTATAGAAAGAAACCTGATCTAAAACCGTTAAGTAGTTCCGTCGTGAAAGCGGGCAGACACAGAAAAAACAGACATTGGTTTCATATATTAGTAAACCTTCAAAATTAATTGTACACCTGGGCAGCACTATTGACCTCTGATGCAAAGCGTTAAAGGCCCGCACGCCCCGTTGCCTGCGCTTGGGAAAGCAGATCATAACCTGGTTCTTTAGCCTCTCAAACCAAGATTGAGGGGGCTACCTCCCCCCTATTCAGGAAGTGGTCCTCTAGCGAGCCGATGGATATCGCCACACTGCTGAAGGCCCCGTTGGCCAGGAGTCCTCTGGCGATCTTCAACCTGAGCCTGGCAGGTAGAGTCAGCTTGGAAACATCTTACATCACCCCAGTCCCAAAAGGGATGGCGTCCTAGTGGCTGAGCGACTTCGGCTTCGCTCTGACATCCATGTGATGAAGACCATGGGCGGCTGCTGCTTCACCACCTGAGGCCACAGGTCCCCACGCCCTCGCCCCTCTGCAGTTGCGCCGGAGAAGGTGGGAGTGGAGGTTTCCATCATCTATATGGTACGATCCATCCCCCCTTGGACAGAGGCAGTGGTGCTGTAAAAATTATGTTTCTGGACTCTCTGGGGCCTTCCACACCATCCCAAACCCCCGCTCCTTAGAGACAAGCTGGCAGAGTGGGTAGATTCATATCTGGGGGCATGGATGCGTGGACGTCTTAAAGACAGACCTCTTTTGCATCTAGGAACTCAATCTGGTAGTCAGCAACACAGAGGCGCCGCGGGCTGTACCTCGCCGGTCCTGTTCAGCCTATATACGGACTTCAATACAACTTTGGGGTCCTGCCCTGCAAAATTTGCTGCGACCTGCTATAAAGGGCTGCATCGGGGTGGGCAGGAGGAGACTATAGGAACCTAATCAAGGACTTTGTTAATGGTTGACTCAAACCACCTACAAAATGAACACCAAGGAGCTGGTGGTGGATTTAGGAGGACCAGGCCCTCATGGACCCGTGATCATCAGGGTGCCCTTGTGTGGGTGCAGACCTTAAACCTGGAGTGCAGCTGGCAGCTGGATGATAAATTGGACTGGACTCCAATACTGATGTCTGGTAAGAAAGGACAGAGCCGATTATACTTCAGAAGGCTGGCGCCTAGCATCTGCAAAGAGCTGCAGATGTTCTATCAGGCGGTTGTGTCGGCCTCTCCGGTGGTGTGCTGGGGCAGCAAAAAGAAGAGGGGCGCCTCCGCCTGGACAAACTGGTGAGAAGGCAGGCTCTGAGGCCGGAGCTGGACAGTTTGACATCCTGGCGGAGCGCCGGGCACTAGCAGGCTCCTGTCAAAATGGAGAATCCACTGCATCCACTGAACAGTATCATCTCCAGACAGAGGGAAACAGCTTCAGCGACAGACTCTGTCAGTGTCCTGCTCCACTGAGACAACTGAGGAGATCGTTCCTTCCCACACTATCGACTCTTCCACCCAGGGGAGGTAAGTAACATTATACAGAGTTATTGTCTGTCGTTATACCTTTTATTTATCACTTTTTAATAGCTATCTATCATCAATGTGCAGTTAAAGTCTTGTACCTTATAGCTACTGGAGGGGCAGAAGAGGACAACATGTTCAAAAAATTGTTTTGGGCGGACACAACCAATCCTTAACAAAACATGTTACTCAAGGAGCTGATAAACACTTTATACTTTTCAATAAAAATTTACTAAACTGCTGTCTTTAATACTGGAAAAAGAATGAACTGTATTTGTAGATGTCTAATTTTGGACCCCGACAGAAAAGGAGGGTTACGTACTGGACCTCTTGCCATTTAGTTGAATACTCTGTCCTATACATTTTTTAAAATTTTATTAGGTAATCAATCTGATTAAAAAATGTGTTTTTTTAGCTTATGGTAATGTTTTCCCCTTCACGTTGTAGTGCTTTTGAGAGCTGAACATTTGTTCATGCCATATTATTTATATTGGCACAAAATATTGTATTTAATTCCACTTTCTGCTTCAGAACGGTTAGCCTTATAAAAAGTATGCAACCTGGAAAGTATCAACATATTTTGCAGGAGAAAAATGTTAAAAAAAAAATAAGTGGGATTTAATTGGTTTTATCGTCTATCCTTAAAATACTTAGGCACTGGTGGCATGTAAACAGATGTCTATACTGGTAACGTGATGTCACGGATTAATCTGTTAATCATTCTGCCCTCAAGTAGCGGTCGTTGGAAACTGAGGGTACATTTCAGAACTTTACCATGATGAAAAACAAATGGTTTTGATAAAGTTCAGTATAGTTCTATGAGAAAGCTCGCGTGACACACGTTTACATTCTGATCTGAATACTTAAAGAATCGAGATTGCAGTAATTTTCACCAGTAAGTGGGCCACAAGCACGCTTTTATTGTTGTTTTTGTTTGCTGTTGGCTGGGCGCCCGTAAAAGGCCTGTACTGTACTTGTTTATTTTTGAAGGAACCTAATGTGGACCTTGCACTGCTCCGTGAGAAGGGCAGACAATTTATTTCTGCGCAAGCGCTGATCGCGATACGTCAATATTTCGTTTGATTGACATTGGGTGCCGGGAGTCTTCCGGTCACAGGCCAATATGGCGCCCATCCCGTGTTTCATTCTTGAATTTCGCCTCTTTTCTTTTTTTTAAAGTGACAAAAAAAGATAAATATTACGATTAAAATATGGAACGCTTCACAATTTGCGTGTCATCCTTGCGCAGGGCCATCTAATCTTTCTGTATCGTTCCCAATTTTAGTATATTTCTGCTGAAGCGAGACGATTTTGAGAAAATTTGGGCGAAATATATTTTTTGGGTACATTTGTCGCTTTGGTAGATTGAAAAGTTAAAATCGTGCCACGGTGACTATTAATTGTATCGCTACGTCTTTCTCGTAAAATAAATTGTGAGTCTGTGGGGTGATGTTCAGTGCTATGTATATGTTTTCAGTTTTACACAGGGGTTTTGTTTCAAAAAACAAAAATTGGTACACGTCTTGGATACTGTATATTCAAATTATGGGCTTTCGGTTTCGGGACCGTGGGAAGGAATTTTGCCCCCGTAAATTTCTCATCCCCCCCTATTAAATAGTTTCTAACTTCCTTGGTGGGTTCGGTCACGATTAATAGTGACAATTTGGGGTTCTAAAGCCTCATCTCTTCTAAGGTTAACATTTAACTTCGCTGTGTTTTTTATTAGGGGATATTTATCCCTGTTTATGATTATAGTTTCGAAAGTTTTCATAGGTTTAGGTTTTGCAACAATGGGGCCCCCCCTTTTTGAAAAGCCCGGTTTTTAATGGGCAGGGCTAAAAAGGGGAAAAAGGGCCTTTCAAAACAGGTTTGTTTTTTATTCCGGGGCCCTTTGTTTCCCACGCTTCTTTCTGTGTATTTAATTTCTTTGGGAAAATTTTTGGTTTGTAATGGCCCGAAAAACGGGAAAATTCTGTTTTGCATCTTTTCAGTTTTGGCAGTCAATTTTTGTTACCTGTCCTTTTAAATTGCTAACAAACGGATCCTTTTCCAATGTTACTCAAGTTTTCCCTTTTAAAACCCCTTTTATAAACCCTTACAATAAATTTAAAAGACCCGATCATGTCACATTGTCAAACAGACACGTTTTTGCATGAGAAAGAGAAAATAAGCTTCTCTCTAATTAAAAAGTTTAAAAAATCAGTCCCTATCAACATTAAAAACTGTTTTCGGGGCCATATATAACGTTTTTTTTGCATTGATTTTCAGTGAAATTATTAAGTGTGATCCCAAGGAAATACAATGCAAATTTTGGAGCACTTTGGTACGTAAAACATCTGTCTGGTCTTTTTCACAAAGCTTCAGTAAAGTGATGATTCATCTCTGAAATTTATACTAAAAAGACCCCTTGGACGGGCAAAAGGTGGCTCAAGGGCATTTTCTCTTGATATACATTTCAAAAAAAGGGGTTTGGGTCTTTACCTTTTAAAAGGGGGAAAACTTTTTCCTTTTTTTGTTAAAAAGGGAAAAAAATCCCTTTAAAAATACCCAAACAAAACCAAATTTTTCATTTCTTGGCTTATTAAGGTTGTTAAAAAAAGAAACAAAAAGTACCTCTTTCGGTTTTTGGGGGTTTTGAAAAAATTTTTTTTTGGTTTCCCCATTTTGTATTGAATGCGTGATTGAACGCAGTTTTCTATTTGGGATCACCCCCTTTGAAAACCACCGGGTTTTTGGAAATTAAAAATGATCTGATGTTGTCTAAGGGGAAGGGGAGGGGGAATTTAAAAAAAAAAAGGGGAGCAAAAGAAAACTTTTCCCTTTGGAAAGAAAAAAAAAAATGTTT
>NW_024384721.1:0-17205 GCF_016835505.1 Polypterus senegalus
AACCAAATCGGGTTCTTAAGCGCCCCGGTTGGGCTTGACAGTACCTAAGTCTTTAAATTGTTTTTGCAGAACTGGTGGTCGATGCAACCTTTTATGATTGTTCATTTGGGAACTGGACCGGACAATGACAACTGGCTCCTTCCTTCCCTGCTCTGGCCAGGAGCCTATCCACCAAAGTTGGTTCACCGTGTAAAGGCAAATACTGAGGCTCTGATCTGAGTAAGCTTCATCTAAATTCTAAAAATAACCGTATATCATTCTTCCTTTCTTGGGCTGGTCAGAATGACCTTTGGGCCTCATCCCCTTCTATCACAGAGTTATTAGTCACGTCCATATGCAAGTTCAACAAACACTCCAGCTTTGGGGTTGATGATCCTGACCAAGCCCCTTTATTTATACAGTGACACCACCAGGTGCCATCACACACATATGAGACATAGTTACAAAGCTAATTCATTAGAAATAATGAAAAGTTCATAAATGAAGTAGATCTACACGAAATAAAACCCTAGAACTCTGCTCTACAATGAAAAAGAAATGGCAGAAGGTAGATAAGCAAGGTTCATGAAATTAAGTAAACTGAAGCTCTTTGACCAACAACTAGACCCTCTGTCACCCTAAACTAGAAAACTACTATACACAAAAGACCGTCCAGAAATACTATTATGTTCACAAAATTTACCTTCTAACACACAATTTACCTCTAAACAAATACATCATCTTCTTCTTCTTCTTTTTAAAGGCAGACCTTTGTAAACTCCCAGGTCAAATGGGTCCTCACAAGACGTAGGGCTGTCCCCAGTAGTTCCCAATGGCTCTCAAGATCCTTCTAAGATGGCTTTTATGACTGTACCCTATACAGTTCTACAGTTTCCTTAATAAGACCATCAGCAAAGAGATGTTGTTTCATAATGGGAAATCATATTGTCTGGGTGCAGGTCTCAAATTCCTCACTTTAAATAAAGTATCACCAATCACTCCAGCTGATTCAAACTGATCTTCACAACATCAAAATAGCAACAAATCTGTCGTGATTTGTTATTCTTATTAACTGACTTAATTCTAAATCTTTATCCTATCAATCAGATATCTGTGGAAAAGATGGAGAAAACAAAAGCTCACTGCTCTGATGGTGCATGAGGAAGCCAACAGGAAACTGACTGAGAGGATAGAACAGAAAGAAGAAATGGAAAGGCTGAAGGGTGCGGGCAACGGGAAGAGATTGAGGGCTGAAAGGAGAGAAGCTGAGCTAAGGTTAGAGACCAGGACCATCTCCACTTCCTACAGGTGAGTAACACTTCAGAGGAGTCTGATCAAACTGGGATGTTGGACCTGAGAACATTTAGAGTGAAATTTAAAGTTCTGAGGAGTTTGTACAACATGACAAGAACAGGCCATTCAGCTAGCACAGATCATATTTCATATTTACTTAACATTTGAAATATTCCATTTACAAATATCTCAAGTTGGTAACTTATGTACCGACAGACTGATAATCTACAATTGTCTGTGTGAAAAGAATTTTATGAACGTAAAGAGGTCTTCTAATCAAAGACATTGCAAACTCTTTGAGGCCACCTTCTGATGTTCCATCCATAAACTGATAGATCCAAACCCTTCAGCATTTCCTCACAGCTCAGACCCACAGTCCAGTCTCATCTCTATCTCCCATCTTCTCGTGTGCTTTTATCTCACACCACACAATAGTCCTGATGTTGACTTTTTGTGACATAGGGAGATTACTCTGATCTACACTCTACACATGGTGGTTCTATATAACTTAGTTTGCTGTAACTTTCTCTACTTGTGTAGTTGATGATCTTGATAGAGCCAAAGGCTCCAGGATTTTCTCACAAGCCACACTTCTAAGCTCAGACCTTCAATTGTATAATCATTGAAGGTGTTCTCCCAATGTGTTAGTCTTCTTTCATTTAATTAAGTTTAGTTTAGGTCTCAGGACCATAAGAAACCTAGCGCCTTGTTTTGTGTCTAACTCAATTCTGAACCCACTTGACCCCTAAATTCTTTCTGACTCACCAAAAATAAAGTCCTACGAGAAAAGCTCATTGATAGTTAATGTCGATAATGCTCCACTATACTCCCCATATTTTTCTCATAAATAACCAACAAGTCAATGACAGGCATTCTCACCATCTAAACCTACTCTGACTGCTCACCACACTGATCCTTAATTCAGAAGAACCTCCTCTTATCAGAATTACTTTTTATATCTCCTTTCTGAAATCTGCCCCTCTTTCTCCTGATGCAGACTTTCTGTCTGCTGTGTCCTTCCTGCTGATGGAGACTCGCTGAGCTTCACTGTCACCGCTGATTTCATTTGAGGGAATGAGAAAGGAGCTGTCAGGTCTGAAAAGAGTTTGGAGTGGATCAGCCAGAGGGATATCATGACCTGGACTCCATCAGGTAGGCGTCTGGTGACATTGTGTTCATTATTGAAGTCCATGAGGAGGACCGGGTGACAATAAGAGAACACTGCAGAAAGCCTTCTTTAACATTTATCTGCATTTCTTTGCTGTTAATTATTTTTACATATAGCCTTTACAGTGATTAGCTGAGTTATAACAAACTCTCTTAATAATCAGTTGTTCTTAATCAGATGTTATGAAATTTTAATGTGAAATGTTATACTCCTAATAAACTTCCATATACTTTATTAAAAGTTATTTTTCACTAGATAGAGCCCTGAAGATGTCCCCAACTGTACCTGTTGACAATACTCATAAAAATACAGTATATGTAGGGACATTATATGTCAGCACAAAAACAAACCATGGGTTTAAAGGTGAGGCAAAGATCAGCACAAAGGGATAAAAACATTTTAAAGATTTGAGTGTTCCCAGCAGCAAAAGCAGCCTCAAAATTTTAGAATTACAGGATGCTTCTAGAGATGGCCAGTCTGAATAACTGGAAAGAAAGGGCCTTAGCCAGGAGGTGACCAAAACCTAATGGTCACTACAACAGAAATTCAGGTGTCTCTGCTGAGATAAGAGAACTGTAGGAGAGGGGCGCCATCTCAGCAGTGCTGCACAAATCAAGAGTTTATGGTGGAGTGGCCAGGCAGAAGATAATCTCGAGAGCATCAAGGGAAAGATTCAATGATCTGATGAGACAAACATTAAACTCTTTAGACAGAAGACCAAGCATGACGTCTGGAGAGGACTAGGCACTGCTCACCACCTGCCTTAATGTTATCTCTACAGCGAAGATGAAGGTACAGCATCAGGCTATGGGGACAGAGAGTGATGCACGTGAGAACTGAGGGAAGGGAGAAAGTGCTGTCAGATACAGAGAGGACCTTAGTACCAAATCTGAGTGTCCTTGAGTGACCAGACACAGAACCCACAGAACTTGTGTGGAGAGACCTAACCATGGCAGTTCACAGAGGCGCTTCACTTACGAAATCTAATGGAGTTGAGAAGATCTGCCAGGAAGAATGGGATCAACTGCCTAAATCCAGGAGTACAAAGCTTGAAGAGGCACTTAGTTATAGAAGACCACCAAAGGGTCTTCCACAAAGACCTGAATTAAGTGTCTGAATACTTCTAGGAAGAAGTTTCAGTTTTGATTTGTAATAAATGTGCAGACCTTTCTGAAGACCTGTGATCAGTTTGTAATTATGGGTTACTGAGTGTAGACTGATGAGCACAAAAGGCACATTAATCCATTTAAAATTAAATCAACAACACAGTAAAGTGTGCAGAAAGTGAGGGGGTCTCAATACTCTCTGGCTCCCTGTATATTTATTATTAATATGTATGTATTCAAATTGACATTTGGCCTAATTTTTAATTACTATGCATTTGTAATAATATTTAAGAACTAAACTAAGATCCAACAATGCCATCTTCTCAGTTTCCATTCTTCTTTCTCTTTTCTTTTTATTTTTCAGCTCATGAAGCTCCAGTTTTCACCCTCCAGCCTCCTGAACCTCAGAGCAGAGAGATGACTTTTTAAAATGTGAGTTTGTGCTTTGGACTGAATGGATCATCACAATAAAAATCATTGAAGTTTTAATAGAGCAGGACAGGCTTAGGATATGAAAGTCTGAGTGTTGTGTGACTGAGGGGCTGAGAGCGATGGGGGTCCTGTGACTGGTGCATTATGGGATAGAGAGACTCAGGCAGTGAATCACCAAAGCCGTCTCTTGTACCCGAGTCTTTATGTGTCCAAAAATATTTTTAAAAGGAAAACAAAATAAAATACACATCATAGGGTGCACTTACTTTTTCACACAACTGTATATACAGACACAGATTAAAGTGTTGCTTTTAAAATGAAGCACAATTGTATGTGAAATAAGTTAAAGCTGACAAGTCCCCACTGGACTGTCATGACATCTCAAGCTGACTGATTCCTCTAATGAGTGTCACCTGGGTCTTCAGTCACTCAGTTAAGTCCTCACTCTGCTGTGTTCTGTCATTGTGTGCCTCACACTGAATGAGGACAAGGGAAGAGGAGGAGATAAAGAAGGTAACAGCCAAGGGTGGTCAAGGTGAAGACTACAAGACCACCTCCACAGAGCTTCATGTTCCACTGAATACAGCTACTAATATTCTCAAGATGTTTGAGGGTTCGCAGGACTGTAGCCCACCTCCCTGATGAGACCACCAGAGTAAAGCTGACCTCTGATGGAACAGAAGGATAGTTTAAATGGTGGAGAAAATGCAGTGTAGTGGGGTGGTGAAAACTTTGGACTTCAAACCGTGAAGTTGTGGGTTCAAATCCCACTACTGACACCACTGTGTGACCTTTAGCAAGTCACTTCACCTGCTTGGGCTACAATTGGACAAAGAAAAGAAAAGGACAAAATGGAATCTCAGATGATGGGAGTCACCTTGGATAAGAATGACAGTCAAATAATAATAAGAGATGACAGGAAACACACTAAAGAAAGAAAGAAAGATACAATGATAGATGGGAAAGGCACTATATGATAGATAGATAGATAGATAGATAGATAGATAGATAGATAGATAGATAGATAGATAGATAGATAGATAGATAGATAATAAATGCTGATTGTAACTTTTATTACGACCTTATGGCGTTTATCATAATTTCTGATGACTGAGACGACTTCCAAATATCTGAACTGCCTGCCTTTCACTTTGTTGTCTGTTGTCATCTTTTAATAATTTAATTTTAAATTCCCACAGATTCTGTCCAATCAGATGAACTCTTTACTATTAGTGTCTCGTCAGCACAGCTCCTGATTGGTTCTTGTTAATTGTCTGTGTTGTGCTCGGTCCCCAGTCCCGTTACACACTCCCAGATTTCCTCCTTCGTTTTCTTTTCTCTCCTTTCAGACTTCTGTCCCCTCACACTGGACATCGACACGGCACACAGATACCTCCGTCTGTCTGAAGGGACCAAGATGGTGACACGTGAGAAGACAGAAGCCAAATATCCTGATCATCCTGACAGATTTGACTACTGGCCTCAAGTTCTGTGCAGAGAGGCTCTGACTGGGACTCGCTGTTACTGGGAGGTGGAGTGCACTGGAGGTGAACTGGTGATTGGAGTCGCATATAAGGACTGGGCAGGAAAGGAAAGAGCAAGGAGTGCAGCCTTGGAAACAACGACAAGTCCTGGAGTTTGCTGTGGTCTCTTTCCCAGTACTTTGTGTGTCACTATAACAAGCGGACTGAAATCAGCGCCCCCTACAGCCCCCGAATAGGTGTGTATCTGGACTGGCCTGCTGGCTCTCTGTCATTTTATAGTCTCATACACAATGACCCTCCTGCACAGGTTCAACACCTCCTTCACTGAGCCCCTCTATCCAGGGTTTTATCTTGGTCATAACTCCAGTGCAACAATCAGCCATCTGACACCATGTGACCACTGACCAGTACCCTGCAATGGTCACATGATATCTCCCAAGCGCAGGTGTCTTTGTGTTTGTAGTTTAGGATTAAAATTGATTTTACGGGTTGGGTGGGGGGAAGCACCTCTATGAGTGAATCTGGTGATGAGAATGCTGGGCAAGTGCGACTGTCAGGGTCTCCAATATTATTTGGTTTGAGTAGCCAATCAGGTGTGTGTGTCATCATGAGGGGTGGTGACACCCCAGACCTACAAATACTAGTCTGACCAGCAGGGGTCACAGCCACATGTCCTTCAGGCTGACACCCCAACAACTGCTGTGTCCTCTGAGTGTCACTGAATGTCACTGTTAAGTCAGTCTATATATCGCCTTTCAGTAGTGCTGCTCCAGCAGGACCACATGCCTGTCTCAGTATCCAGAGCCTCATTCCAGTGACTATTTAGGAGTACAGAGTGACAGAAGTGACTGGAGTGCTGGCCTCTGAACAGACATTGTCTGTCCCTCAATTAGTTACTCAGGTGGTCTGTCACCTCTGAATGAATTCCCTGTGAATGGCTAAAGACGAGGACTCACCACTCAGTCACATGTCGGCCATACTGATGAAGTTTGGTGTTTTACTGAGTCATTTAGTGTCACGTTAGAAATTAAACTGTACCTCCTCCTTGTTCTTTCCACTGTCACCCAACCTCAAGGAGATGAGTCAGCAGACTGACTTCACCATCACTGTCGGTGTTTAAAGTGACAATCAGATGTGACACTTGGGGACACTTTTATCTTTCCACTTTCACACACATTCCCAGGTTTAATTTACAATTCCCTCAGGACCCCTCAAGGAGCGGGCGTGTCACCTGACATCAGTCTGTGTGAAGAAGCCATTGAAGGCCCAGGCTGACAACCCCCAGGCCTCACCAGCAGATAGCGACTATGACTTCTAAATCTGTCATTTCATGGAGGTTGAGTGGTTAAAAGAAAAAGCAGAAGGTGAAAAAAGAGTGAGGGGTGAGGATGATAGAGAAGAGTGTCAGGGTGATAAAGGGTAAGATGAGTGACCTGAGACAGACTGAGTCAGACTAATGTGTCATTTGTGTGTTTGTGTTGTTGTCACTTAAATAAATAAAGAGCTGAGTTTTGCTCCTCCCGTTTCATTTTCTCCTCTTTGACTCTTTGGCACGCTGATGGTTGATGAGCACACTGGACACATCGCCAGTCACTGATAATCAACTCCACGTCAGCAGCTGTGGCCCTCATCATGTGCTGTAAACTCAGACGCTGGTCATGTGACTTGCACCTTAGTGACATTCCTGTGACTTTCAGGGCTTTGACATCAGCTGATTCTTCTGGAGCCAAACTGCTCCCTCTTGTGGCCTCTCTCCATATTAAACACAGGAAAAGTGAGGAAGCAAAGTTTAAGGTGAGATCTAAACAAATATTCAGAATATTGACATCACCTTGAAGGACAATTTGGTTTTATAAGAATTAATGTGTAAAAGAATATTTAACTTAAATTAATCTTTGTTAATTATGATTAGGTGTTACATTCACAGAGATAAATGGCCTGTTAATGCTTCACAGTTTGATAAATTTGAATTCCTCATTAATTTAAAAAGCAACAACATAAGGACCATTGTTATTTGTCAAATCTATTCATTTGTTAACTTTTAATTTGTAAATTCCTCTGATCATATCTCAGGTTTTCTTTGTTCTGAAGATATTAGGACTTCTTTTTATGATTAATCCTCTTTAAGAAAAGGACAAGAGTCTGTGTGTCTGTCTGTGTATCTGTCCAATCACTTTGTCTCTGTCTTTCCAACACATGGTGCCTTTACAAACATTAGCTCTCCTTTTATGACTCTCATGCTAATCAATATCATCCAGTTGTAGAGCCGCAGCACCAGACATCACCTTTGATATCAGCCAGCAGTTTTATGACAGAATGTATGTTAGGGTGAGTGTGATTAGTGGGCACCATACCAGTCTGTAAACCTCCCTGCTGGCACACAACTGCTCATCCAGACCTGCGGCAATTTGTTGTACTTTGGCTCTGCAAATAGAGTGGCATAGAGCATACACATATGAGTGATGGTGTATCACAAACATTTGCAGTAATGCACTGTATGACTACAAGTGTTCATGATACACCATCTGTTGCAATGCATTTTATTACTACATGCATTTCAAAATACTTTAACAGATGGTGCACTGCAAACATTAACACTGAGATCTACGTTGATTACTTAGAATTGAACCCATCTTAGACGTATGGCACAGCTAGTTTTGTAATAGTTAAAAAATATAAGTTATAAAAAAAAAATATATAAATATATATAATTTTAAAGAAAATGGAAAATGCAGTAAAATATATGGTGATGTCATATAAATAATTTATTCTTCCGTTCAAGGAAGTTAATTATTGAGGCAGAGGAGTGTGTCTCCGTAGCCTGAGTGTTTGTGTTCTGCTGTGTGTGTCCATGCGACACATGAATGTCTGCTGTGATGATGTGAGTGGACCCTGTGACTCAAGCCTGACCCACATTCCATATCAGTTGCTAATAAGTCCTGACATTAAACTTTATCAGGTACATTTCTTAAACACTTTTATTTTTTTATCTCCATAATGTCAATGTTAATATCTATTTATTTATATAGCACATTTAAAACAACATAGGAATGCTGTGGCCAAAGTGCTTTACAATAAAATACAATTAACATAAATAGAAATAAAATAAATGAACATAAATAAAATAAATAATAAATAGTAATAATGTTACATAATCACAATGATGAAACCATCAGTATTACTGAAGGTCACGGAATGCAAGTGAATAGAAATGAGTCTTTAATCTCGTTTTGAATTGTCGATGACTCCTTTATGTGACGAGGTAAAGAGCTCCACCGATGAGGTGCCACAACTGTCCCCCTTAGTTTTACACTTGGTATGAGGGACAACAAGAGACAGCTGACCAGAAGATCTAAGCACTCTGGATGGCTGGTAAAGCACACACTTCAGATAAATAGGCAGCAGAGATTTAAAAACTAGCAGTAAGATTTTAAAATCAATTCAAAAACTGACAGGCAGCAGCCAGTGTAAAGAAGTTAAAATAGGAGAAACAGAGTCATACTTTTTTGCCCCAACCAGAAAGCGAGTAGCACCATTCTGGACCAACTGTAACCTGAATATCAGAGATCTGCTAATCCCAGAATACAGCGAGTTGCAGTAATCAAGGTGAGAGAAGATAAAAGCAGTAGTAGCTTTCTCAAGATCCCTAGAAGATAGAAAAGGCTTGATCTTACCTAATAGACGAAGCTGGAAAAAGCAACTCTTGACTAGAGAATTAATCTGTTTCTCAAAAGAGAGGTTACTGTCAAAGATAACACCAAGATTGAGGACCTGAGGTTTTCAAAAGACAGAAAAAGAGCTGAGAAGTCCAAGACAAATTTGGGTTTAGCTGATGGACCCACAATAAGCACCTCCGTTTTATTCTGATTCAGATCAAGAAAATTATTAGCCATCCAGGATCTCAGTTCAGAAAGAGAGTTGTGGAGTTGACTCATTGCAGAGTTGCAGACGGGAATATAAACTTGTGTATCATCAGCAGAGCAGTGAAAAGAAATGTTAAATGTCCTAAAAATCGCTCCAATAGGGTGAAGGTATATAAAGAATAAAATAGGACCCAAAATGGATCCCTGAGGAATACCACATTTAAGAGGAGCAGTAGACGTAAAAGGGGAATTTAAAGTCACTGAAAAGTGTCTACCAGTTAGATATTATGGCCTGAACCAGTTAAGAGCAGCCCCTCAAAGCCCAACAAGATGTTCAAGCAGCAACAGTAATATCTCATGGTCAGTAGTGTCAAAGGAAGCGGACAGGTCAAGGAGGAAAAGGACTGCAGTGCCACCTCAGTCAGTAATAATAGAGATGTCATTGGTATTCAAGTGACGGCTGCTTCCATTCTGTACGTACTGCTGATATTATATGTGGAGTCAAAGCTGCTGTAATTCTGTTAAGATGCGGATTAGCAATAAGAAGAGATGGCTACTTCAGTCACCTCTCAAGAGCAGCAGCTGATATTCAGACTTGCTTCAATCAACACCAAGTGTGCATCTCTGCAGCCCAGGGCCTCCACTCTGGAGCTCCAAGTAGGTGGCATTGACTCCAATGGGCGCCAACTGGGAGGAACTTGAAGTTAAAAACACTAAAGAGTCCTGCAGTTCTGAGAAATGCCCACTAGAGGAGAGTGAACCGTCATATTTATTAGAAACTGAGGCGTAATAATGAGATGATAAATCATAATAATATAATAATATTGTATCAATATACTGCTGCTGGATTATGTGAATTTTCCCTTGGGATTAATAAAGTATCTATCTATCTATCTATCTAATAACGATCAAGTGCCAGTGACCTGCTATTACTATTAAAAGGCTTGCAT
The DNA here is from genome assembly GCF_016835505.1 of Polypterus senegalus. Lineage (NCBI taxonomy): Eukaryota > Metazoa > Chordata > Cladistia > Polypteriformes > Polypteridae > Polypterus > Polypterus senegalus. The sequence continues at coordinate 10,276 of NW_024384721.1, forward strand.
TTAATTTGGTTCTTCTTCTTTTAGCAACGTAATTGGATTCAATTAACGTACTTAGGGGTTGTGTTAAGCAATGAGAAGTCAAATAAAATTACCCTTTTTATTGGCGAACTAAAAAAGATTACAATATGCAAGCAAGGCAACTCAGGCCCCATCTTCAGGCAAGATGTAAAAAAAAAAACATTTTGATCGCAGACATTTTAACGCGTTATCGACGATAATTCAGCAGCTCACGTTCTTACAGATTTGCGCCACTCGTCCAGCTCAAGTGCTCCTGCAGCTGACTCGCGCTGTTATCTGTTCTTCTATTTTGCACCAATTCAACAAAACTCCACAATATCAGGACCTTTCCGTCCCCCAAACCATCCCTTAACACTCCACGCTTCCAGTCACAGCCACTCCCTCTGTAGATGTCGCTCTCTCGTCGGTGTCTTCATCACTGATGTTCTCCTTGATCGTTTGTCGGCGCTCCTTAAATCTCCCGAGTGTGCGCACATAACCGTGGACAGTCTCAGCCTGTCTTGTGTTAATGACGGACACTTTGAGATCGCAGCACCGACTGAGCCTCGAATGGAAGCAGACGGCTATTCACGTGAGGCTCACTCCGCTAAGTCTCAGTGTGACACGCGCACTTCCTGGAATGCCCGACTGGTTTAGTCCGGTGCTGCGCTTTGAGATCAACGGGAGCGCGCACTGCAGTGGGGTGGGGCTGAAGGAGGAGCGCAGGTTTGGTCCATAGTTGCGCACTGGACGCACGTTGATCAGTCAGGACGCGACTTTCAGGTTATTACAATTGATAAGGACAGGTTATGAGATCGCAAGTGACTTTGACTTCAGTCTGAAAGACACAAATACAAACACGAGGCATGAAGTTCAGAGTGTGACAGTGCCGTCACCCTTTATTTGATTCCAATTGACTTTTTCTTTCTATTTTATTTATTTATTTATTTATTTATTTATTTATTTATTTATGTGTATATTTATTTTTTATTTATTTTTGCGCACTGCACTTCTGGACAACCTAGTTGGCTTCAGGGAGTTATGACAGCATGTGAAGTAATGAGCCGTTCCGGCACCCAAATTACCTGCGGATTATTCGGAAAGGTTAATGGAGCACAGTAGGCGGAAGGTGATAGCAAGAACATGATTCGCTGACGTTCACTTTGATTGACATTTATCTCGCCCTTTAGTCTTTCCCCAAATTTATTCAATTCTGTCAATATCTGTTTGGGCTGCGAGAATCAACACTCTAGATAAACACATATTTATAGATACGTGGGCATATCTATCATCAACACGTTTGTAGGTGTGTGTGCAGACACGACCCCAGCCACGACCCACAGTGAGGGATACTTGGGCACGCAACACAAGGAAAGTGAGACGAAGATTTGCGAATCTGTGCCGACCCTCACGAGTCCATGTCGTTGTGCTCACCGCCGCCTCCTGCTGTGCAGGTTTGACAGCTGAGCAATGAAGCGTCTACTTGTGGCGGAGCTCCTCGTGGCCAGTCGGACGACTGCACCTGATACCCCTCAATAATGACAGCATGAAAGAAAGAAAGAAAGAAAGAAAGAAACAAAGAAAGAAAGAATCCCACTCATTGAGAAGCTTCTCCTGGCAGCCCAGACAGCAAGACTGGAGCTCAGTAACTCTGCCATCATGAGATGTTATTGACTTTATTCAGGTTAAAAAATTAATAGTTTTGAATTTCTCAGTTTGATTGTAAACTTACTGACTTGTTAATGTGAGACTTAAAGAAATTCTATAAGCAGAGACTGATGGGAAGTGGAATTTAAATACAAGAACAGAGTTCATGCCCTTTAATAAAAGGACAAGTGTGTGTCTGTCCAGCTGCTGGGTCTCTGTCATTCCAACAGATGGCATAAATGGCACATCACAAATATTTGTAGTAGTAAAATGATGCACCATCTGTTGGAATGAGAAAAGCAATGCATTTTATTACTACAAATGTCTGTGGTGATGAAAGGCACTATATAATAAACAGAAAATATCAACTGAACTAACTTGATGAAGAATGGAGCAGAAGAACAGGAGTTTGTAGATGTAACCAGTGGCTGATTTTTTAACAGGGTGGAGGTGAGGACTGTTGGAATGCAGCAGCTCTGTGCTGTGCCACCTTGTCACCTCTCAATTTAAGTGTTATGTCTCAAAATACAGTGGATTGACAAAGTCTTCAGGCTCTTTCTACACATTATGTTGTGGATTAAATTTTTCATGGAAGAATTTCCCATTTTTGCCCACTGAATCAACATTCAATAACTCATCATGACAAAGTGAAGAAGTGTTAATAGAAAGGTTAATAAATTTATTCAGAATCACAAACATTTCTCTCCATCCTAGATGTATTCAGACCCCTTCTTGTGTCACTCAAACTGCACTCTGGTCCATGCTGTCTGCCTGAGAAATGTCCAGAACTTCACTGGAGTCCACCACTGAATTGATTGGCCATCGTTTAGAAAGTCAGTCATGTTTCTGTGTCTAGAAGCTCCTACAATTCACACTGCATGTTGGGAGAAAACGTAAGCCATGAAGTCCAAAGAACTCTCTGTAGACCTCCACCAAGATCACATTCTGGTAAAATGGAGATCAGGGCGAGGGGATAAAACTATTTCTGACACTTATGAGTGTCCTCAGGAGCACAGTGGTTTCAGGAATTGAGACACAAATAAGTCTGGAAGCACCAGGAAAAGAGTTGGATATCCTGGGTTATTGGACAAGAAGGGTCTTTGGTCAAGGAGGTGACTGAGAATCCAATGGTCACTCTAAGAGAGCTTCAGAAGTCCTCCACAAAGATATGAGACTCTGTCAGAAGGATGTCCATCTCAGAAGGACTCCATCAGTCAGGTGTTCATGGTTTAGTGTTTAATGGAAGGCACTCTTGACAGTTTAGAGGACTTTTAGAACATGAAGAGACTCTCTGGTCTGATGAGACTCACCGACCAAGAGCAGGCACTGCTCATCACCTGACTAATACCATCATTAAGAGTGGAGGTGGCAGCATCATGCCAGGGGACAGGGAGTCAGGACAGAATGGAAGGAAGGAGGACTGCAGCCAAACACAGAGAGGTCCTTGAAGAAGACCTGCTGCAGAGTGGGCTGACAGTTCAATGACCTGAAGCAAAGAGCCAAGACAATGATGGAGTGGCTTCAGGACAAGAGTCTCCTTGAGTGGCCCGGGCTTAAACCCCACAGATGGTTTCAGATGCTTACCATTCAATCTAAAGGAGTTTGAGATAAAGAACAGGTTCAATTACTCAAATTCAGATGTGCAAATCTTGTAGAGACGGACCAAGAAGACTGTCAAAGAGGCTTCTACAAAGCACTGAATGGTGGCTCCAAATTTCTTCCATTTCACAATTCTTGAAGCCCTTCTTTTGCTGGGAAACTCATAGCTTTACAGATGGTTTGATCTCCTCTCCCTGATCTGTGCCTCGTCACCATTTGATCTTGGGAGTCTACAAAGAGTTCCTTGGACTTCACGGCTGTTTTTTATCCTGGCATGCAATGTGAATTATGAGACTTTCTATAGACAGATACCCAAGTGCCTTTCTAAATGATGTCCAGTGAATTCAGCTTTCCACCAGTGGACTTCAATCGAGTTCTAGAAACATCTCAAGGAGAATCTAAGCAAACAGGAGGAACCTGAGCACAATCTGAGTGCCACATTAAAGGGTCTGAATAATTTTAGGAATGTGTCAAATGTTCAAACCTTCCTGAGAATTAGTTTTTACTTTGGCATTATGGCTTGTTGACTGTAGATTGAGGGGCAGGTTTTCCATTTTGAATGAAATCTCCAACACAGTAAAGTGAAGGGGTCTCAATGCCTTCTAAATCCACCATGCAAACTACTTCAGTCCCCAGTCAGGCAAGGCCTGCACCACACCATCCAACAGCATCCATGCTGACAGCCCCCTCATCAACAGACCCCACACAAACCCTGTTCCCCAATGGTGACACCTCCAGCTCTGTCATCACCTGCCTCCTCCTCACAGCAGTCGCTCGATTATGACCTCCTTCCTGGTTATTCACACTTACTGTAAACCTCCATCACCAGCCAGACCTGCTCACGTTTATCGACATCCACAACCTTCACCTCCATCCGTTGATGGTTCCTCGTTACTTCCTTCACAGGTATTTGGGACCCTTCCATCATCATCATCATCATCATCATCATGATCATCATCATCTTTGTCATCAGCTGCCTCTTTTCTACTCCTACATTCCTCACCCACAGCCTTAATGCCAGTCATATCTAAAGGCCGATATCAGAAAAAGTAAAGTGAGTATCACATGGGGTGGAAATTAGCAAATGTGTTACAAGTGAGATAAGGGAAAGATATTAAATAGTTAGGATTCAGCCTCACATTTTGCATTTCAACAATTGTTATTTTGACTTCTTGGTCCTGACCTTGACCTCCAGCTCTTCATTTCCCAGAACATTCTAACATTTTTCTTTATCTTTTGTCAACGTGGCTCAGAGGTGCATGTGGACTTTTGCACAGAAGAAAGAGACTGAGGCTGAGTTTGGTGAGTTGCTGCGTCGTGCACATGAGCAGGCAGTGCACATGCCTCGAGAGCGACAGCTGGACGCGAGTGGATGGTTACAGTTGGTGTGCATGGCTCTGTCATGCATATCCCATGGTCTTAGAATTGGCAGGCAGGGGCTTTGTGAGTTGGAGGTTGTGGCTCTGTCGAGCGTATCCCAAGGTCTTAGAGTTGGCTTTGTGAGTTTGTATGTAGGCTCTCTGTCTCTGCTTGTGCTCACTCTCTATGCGTGCCCTTAGTGAAATATATATATATATATATATAGATTTTTTATTTACTTTATCATTTGATTGTATGTCAGACATTTTCACAGTGGATTGCCTTTGCTGGTAGCTCTTTTAGCCTTCTGTGCTCTACAGAGCTTTATGTGCTTGAAAGAACATGTTTGTGATAGTAAATCGCTTATTATATTGAGATTCTATGTTGCCCCTTTGTTATTTCACAAGGGATTTTGATGGGACTTCCTCTAGTGGGCATTTTGGAAGCATTCTTGGAATTCATTGCTTTGGGACTTTCAGTGACAACACTGAAATGAATTCAATACTTGGTGGAGAAGCCTTTGTTTGCAATGATGGCTTCAAGACGCTTTCTGTTAAAAGTAACAAGTGTCTCAGAAGGTTCGTGGGTATTGACCCAGTCTTTTACATGGATAGTTTTTAAATCTTGAAGATTTCAAGGGTCACTGACAAATCATGATCTATTAAGTTGCCTTTACTTTTTGATTCTCCTCATATTTTCATGGTGTAAAAGAGAACCTGAAACTGTGCTGAGAAGCTGTGAGCGAGTCATGTAATCCTTCACTCCCTGACATCCTCACGGCAATGAGACGCAGCTACAGCAGTCATTTAGCATGACACACTGTCCAACTTGGGGTTGTGTGCTGTGACATCAGCTTATTCCAGCATGTTATCTGGCTGCCTAAATGCAAAAGCCGAGACATTTTGGAAATTAGAGGGGAGCAGAAGTGTCACAAGGAGTCATGTAATTCATTATCTAGGACATGTCTTACTGTGAAATCTGAGTGTAAGCAGAGTCGACAAATATAGTAATTGGTGTCAAAATATAATGAGTCTGAAATGCTTAGAAGAATAGAACAGTGCAAAAAGTCATGAGGGAGTCATAGAATTCATTAATTGCTGGATCTCTGATCCAAAGTCATTAAGATGAAGTGCTCCAATTTGATATCATGTGAGTGACATTAGTATAAGGCAGAATAATAAGTAGCTGTTTAAAGACAGAAAACTTGTGATAATTCAGAAATGTAAAACAGACGAGAATTCGTGATGAGGGTGTGTAATCTGTAATCCCATGTGATTTCTCGTGTGTAATCAGACATCTCATGGAAACAAAATACAGCAAACCCAGGTAAGTCAGACATGTTCCCCAACTTGAAGTCTCGTAATGTGATTTGGCCAAAGGTAGCACATTAATTGGCTGTCAAAATGCAGTAAGCTTGTGATTCTTAGAAAAATTAGAAAATTGTGCAGTGGGAGACCACGTGACACTCAGTGGAGTATAGCACTGAACTGAAGGACTCTGAAACCCAACCCTGCAATTGCTCAGTTTTCCACAGATAACCCTCATGATTCTCTAATCAACACCTTGAGATACCTTTCTGAATAGTTGTGATTTCTAATGGATCTTTCAGGTCGACAGAATCATCCAAACTCACCCAGTGAAGAAATCCCAGAGAACATCGATGGAAGCTGCCATGGCTGCAGATGGAATTCAAAGTAATTTGATTGTCAGCCCATTGAAAGCCTTGGTCTCTGAGCAGAATGCATTTTAAGTGCAGCCCTGAACAGGACAATCCAGAGAAGTTTTTCTGATGCATGCTGACATTGTAGAAATTAGAAATTAACAAATGAAGCTTTCATCTATATTTATACAATCTCACATTCAAGTTTGAGCAGCACAAAGCAGAGATACACTCACTTGTGCCAAACCAAATCTCTGCTGTGAAAGACTTTATGAACAAGGAGAGAGTAGAAGCACTAATGTCAGAGTTATTTGTGTCCTGGACAACGCTGAAGGTGGAAATATGCTCACCTATCTGGAAAAACTGTGGCCCACTTCTTTCCCTCTATCCCTGATTTTAGGCCTGAAATTCACAGACGGACAGAATACACATGACAGACAGTGAGAGCAGTCCATGTCCTATTATAATCAAGATGCTCCATTATTCAGACAGATGCCAACCTGAAAAAGGCTCACAAATTTCAAAATGTCACTACAAAGGACAGAAATTCACTTTTGCTGATTACCCACCCACACCTTACAAGCACACAGGCCATGTCTCCAGTGATCAGAAAGGCTTGACAACTTGGCATCCCTGCGTCCTGATTCATCTGGCAAAGCTTGATTTTT
>NW_024384722.1:0-9707 GCF_016835505.1 Polypterus senegalus
TGTCAAAAATAAAAATGTGACATAGAAAAATCTGCAAAGAGGAAGCACTGAAGCAATTAAAAATATAGAGTAAAGGGCACAGGGAGGTAAAAAAACTATATAAGCAGCCTGAAGAAGGAAAAGTGAGAGTCTTTCTGATTTGAAAGCAGAAAGCTCCATGTTCAATATCACCTTTTATTAATTTTTAAAATAAACTAACATTGAATAAATTGCACCCTGTCTTCCTTTTGTGTTTTTCCCTCCCACAATTTTCTGGCACCGAACAGGAAGGGGAGTGGCGGCTGCAGGCCCCGGGTTTGACTCCACATGGGGGCCCTCCATAAAGGGGCCCAAATGACGATTGATGAGACTAGCTGGGGTAAAAGTTAGGACTGGCTCGTCCCCCAGTGGGGATTGGAGTCAGGAGCCTCAGACCCCCCGAATGGAGACCCCGGTGAACCGTTTTTGCAGACAGCAGGGAAAAAAAAAAAACCAGTGAGTAGAAAAAAGGGTGATCTGGTTATGGGGCGAAACCCAATTGGCACATCTGGTTATATTCTGCACTCAACGGGTAACTAGGGGAATTGATCGCCTCACCAGGGTAAACAACAGCACGGGTTTGACTGTCAGTCCACTAAAGAGGTTGTCGTCCTCAGTGAACCGGAAAAGGAGGGATGTGTTAGTGTGGGTGGCCTGGGGAAGTACGGGTGTACAGTAGTATATAATAGTGTATACAAGCTCGTTTAAACAGTAGTGGCATCCTATTATTTGGAAGTGAGGGAAGGAGCATTGTTAGTGTGCCCAGAAAATAATATAGAAGGGGACAGGAGTGCACCTGGACATTTAAAATTGTAACATGGGAAATAGGAAATCTAAGTCATCAATGGGGTGTCCAGTACCGTGGAGCCTCTGTTGGAGGGTTTATTTTGGGAAAAACCAAGGTAAAGGAAAGGATAAAGGGAAAAAGGGGGGGCCCCCTAGACAATTCATAAAACAGAAAACAGGGTTGGATTTTAAGTGTGAGTGTAACGATGGAATAAGCAAAGTGGAGTCGTTTGGTTTTCTAAAGGGGTCTGCAGATATGGAAAATGCAGGAAGTTAGGAACATTTTAAATTGTACTCCTGTCTTCCTTCTGCACCTTTCTTCCACAGATGTTAACTGATCTAAATTGTTTTTCCCTGTTTACATTTGATGTTAACTATCTAAATGGTTTTCAACAATTCACTTGACTTACTCAAAGTATCTATAAATTCTGAAGCAGAATTACGGTCTAATGTCGCACTATCTTTGTTTTAATCTGTGAGGGTATTGTAGGAAAGAACTAAATCAAACATAATGAAGTAGTGATGGGAAAAAACTAATTTAATAGAGTAATATTTAAATGTAGAATTTCAAATTTGTAAATTTTAATTAAATCTAATGGGTTTTGATTATGAGTTGAACCTTTACAATATGACAAATCCAACTGAATTTAACAAATAAGTAAAACATTTGCTAAAAATGTCAGTTTCCACATTAAATGTGTACATTAAAATCCTCAAACAATACTATGTAATCATACTTTATAGCCAAATCAGATAAAAGGTTGCCAAATTCAGTAATGAACAATTAATATGATCCTTGTGGTATGTAGACTAGCACTAAATTGTGTTGGAATCTTTTTTAACATTTCAAATGAATGCCTCAAAGGATGTAAAGTTGCCTACATTTTTAAAAGGGATGCATTTTTTTACAATGAATTATTCCAAGGCATCTTCCTAACCAATATGTCTAGACTTATGAAGGAATGAGTATCTATCTGATGAAGCCTCAGCTAGGTAACAGTGTCAGATTTGCTGCAGGTTTCAGTGAGAAGACACAGATCAGATATTGTATTTAAATATAATATTATTTCCCAAAACAGCTTTATTTCCCAAGAAAGTGAATGTTCATAGCAGCATTTAAAAATGCATATTACTTTTAAACTGCTGATATATTTTTTGTTTTAATATGAACTAAGTTTCTATTACAGGAATTAGTACAGTGGATCTAGCTGTTACTTTAAAATTAATTTAACAGGAACATATGGCACAGTTTGAAACTTATTAGGGTAAATTTCACAAATTAGGAAGTTTTTCACAAAAGTGAACCACAGACACATTGAATAAGTAACAAGTTGTGTTGCAGACAGGACTTTAGCAGCATTCAAAATTCAACTTGATTTTATTTTGGGGAATTTAGGTGGAAAGCAAGGCTGGCATTGGGTATTCATATGGCATTCAGTAGGGCTGAATGGTGTTCTTAACACAATTTTTCTAATTTTCTAAAGAGATGAATCCAGAAATTTGGAAAACCCGGAAGTGCCCAACACTGACCTGTCTGTATACCTTTAACCTGGTCAAGTCACATGCCCCACACTTCCGGTTAACTGTTTATATTAAAAGCAACATGAGGCGAAAAGATAATGCATTTTATTATTAACTAGCAAAATACCCTTGCAGGAGAAGTAGTGTGTTAAAGAAGCAATGAAAAAAAAAACATTTTAAAAAAACGTAACATGATTGTCAATGTAATTGTTTTGTCACTGTTGTGAGTGATGAGTGTTGTTATTATATATATATATATATATATATATATATATATATATATATATAAATATATATATATATTTGCACACACACACATAAACATATATACACATACATATACATACACACATACATACATACACACACATATATACACACAAATACATATATATATATATATATACATACACACACACATATATAAACATATATATACATAAACATACATATCTACATATATCACACACAGCTATTTCATATCAGTGCAAAAAGCTGCTTGTTAAAATGGATAACTCCCCCTTTTACGTCAAGTCTGGTATATTATGAACTATCATATTTGTTTAAGTTCTATTTAAATAGAAGGAATTTTATTTAGTTGACAGAAATATCTTTGGTAGGAATGGTAAAAACAGAGAGGAATATTATTCCTGAATAAATCAACTAAAACCCTTTAAACAACTTATAATATTTTGCTCTCCATAAAAAAAATTTTCCTGTCTAAATTATACAAGTTAGAAATAAAGAAAACGTTAAAAGAACAAACATTCAAATTTCTTTACTCTTATGTAATTTTATATAAAAATAAACTTAGATTTTAAATATCCCAAAAGATTTTGCTCTCCATAAAATATATCCTGTAAAAATTATACAAATTCAAATATGAACATGCTGCATAACAAAACCTGGAAATATAAATAAAATGTGTTCCTTTCAGCAATAAAAATCAAATCATTCAGTTGTCTTTGCTCATATGTCATTTTAGAGCTGGACGACTGTCATCTTTTTTTGGCAACAAGTTCGTTTATGTTTGGTGTGAGGTTCTGTGTTGGGGAGATTCCAGATGGATTGAAGGTGCTCATCAGTGAGGATTGTGTGCTGTTTTGTTAGTCTTTATCACTAAAGAAGAGCTTCTCACACAGATATGTTACCAAACATGCACAAGGTTCGACCGCATGTAGACGGACTTTTTGTTCTTCAAAGTCACCAAAGCGCCGTGCAAACTCAGTGCCCTCAGTTTATCAGCAAAGTCGTATTTGGGAACACCGTAGTGACGACTTGGTTCAACATTACTTGGCAACAGGGAAAGTGGGACAAGTTGCACTGGTGCATTTGTGTTCCCAAAAAAGCAGTTCATTTGGGAAATCACTTTGTGATTGTGCCGGAAAACGTCCTGAAGTGTCAGATTCTTATTTAATTTTTCTGCTTTCTGTATCTTCTGCTTTTGCATTCAGGTCTTTCAGGTTACCGTGATGTTTTGTCTCATAGTGCCTTTCCTTAGATTAAATTTGTAATTACACCCAAATTAGCTCCACAAATGAGACACCGGGTTCAGTAAACATATACTCAACCTCCCATCGGTTTTTAAAGGCTCTATTTTCAGAATCAACTTTTCTTTCAGCATCGGTGAGCTAGCTTTGCAATAACTTGCAGCATCATAAGGTAGACTTGATTAAGCGGGTTGCGGCCAAGGCAGCTGAACCCTGCATTATGGGATCTGTAGTTTATTGTGTTACCAGCGCTTCATATACCGGGCTATAAAATAATACAGTATATAAAATGATTCCGGGCGGATATAATTACATGCCGGATGTGGCCGCCCTTGAGTTTGGCGATATGGACTAAATAGAACTTTTAAAAGATATATTTTTTCAAATGTGACATAATTCAGATAGAGTTAACGCCCTACAGCCTGCATGCCTCAATAAGTCATCCTCCCCCCGCTCTTACTTTTTACCGTTTTTCTAATGAATACACTGAGTATGGCTTTACCCAAACAATCATTGATGGTGAATAAAGTATCCATTATTAGAGTATGTAGATCGGGATATATATATACATATATATATACCAGCGATACAGCGGGAAAAGTAGTGTGTTAAAAAACTATGAAAAAAAAAAGGAACATTTTAAAAATAACGTAACATGACTGTCAATATATAGTATTTGTTTTGTGAGTGTTACTGAGTGTTGCTGTTATCAAGGATTTGATTATCATTAATTCTTTCAATCAGGTTCGTATTTGTAGGATGTGTTGTGTTCAAGTTACATTCGGTTTGTCAATCGTTGTAAAGATGACAGGTTTCATTCATCGATTGTTCTTACTGCATCAATAAACAGCTCGCTTCTTCTTTATCTGAGACCTGACACACTGCATGCACAGGTTTTTTACACTGTCTTCCTTTAGCGGACATTGACTTTTCCACCGGTGCTTTGTTTCCCCAGTAGCTGGATTTATGAATATGCTTGTATGTATCAGGCGCCATATTTTTTGCTGCCTTTTCAATTGTGTAATTTGGTTTTGTTCAGCACTCTTTGGAACTTTTCTTTTGCGGGACTCGCAGTTCCGTGAGCTTCGGTGACATGGGTTCCAGCTGTGCTTCATCGCTCTGTCCATGGCTGTATTTAATGTTACTTAGTCCTGGCACTTAAAACTTTCCCCGCGTTTTGAGTTTGTGCCAAACACCACCCTGACCATCTCATCTTCCTCTCAAAAGCACTGTGTTTTCCCCTGAATATTTAGTGGGGTTTTCTATTTATTCGTGGGAGCCTTTTTTGGTGGGCACTAAAATTTCAACGCCAGCGGAGCCTGTCTTGAACTTAATTTAAAGTTTAGGTTTACATCGTGCTTTGTTTCGTAGCAGAACTCATGAATATGGTTTTATATGTCACTTTCCGCTTCTTATTGTTTCTGCCTTTCCCAATTATATAATGCATTTTTTCCCAGTTTTTGGAGGTTTTCCCTGGTTTTCATGTATTGATTACTGGGCGTGATGTCACCGAACTCCCCCCCCCGGAGCGCTCATTCCATTACAGAAAAGGGAAAAAAAACGCTTCCAGTTATGACCTTCCAGAATTTGAAATAAACCTGCCCAATTTTTGTAAGGGAAGCTGTGGGGGAATAAACCCTCCAAAATTTCAGCCTTCCACCCCCCCGGGGAAGTTGGAGAATTAGTGATGAGTCAGTGGTGAGGAGTGGTGAGGGGGGGGCTGAGTGGTGAGTGGTGAGTGAGGGTGGTGGGTATAGTGGTGGTGAGGGGAGGGGGTTTTCCCTTTTTATTATATAGATATTGTTAAAAAAAAGTTGAAACAAGAAATAAACTTAACCATTTTGGTCTAAAACCCCCAGAATGATTTTTTCATATTTTTAGAGGTCAAAAAAACCCGAAAATTTTTAAAAAAAAAGGGGGATCATGACAGCTGAAAAAAAAAAATAGTGTTTGGAAAAATTTTTACTTATTTTAGAATCTCATGAGTCACACTTACACAATGGTCATACAAAACAGGTCAGGTTCCACCACAGAACAAAAAAGGGTTAGGGCCCCAGCGCTGCCCCACCACTTTTTGGGTTGGATAAATAAGAGGTTACATTGTTAAAGTTAGGTTTGAGTCAAAAAGTAAGTCATGTTAAGCCACAAGTATCTGTTGAGTAGTAACCATTCTGTAATGGAAAAAAAATTTTTGCTTATACATTAGTCATTTGGAATAAGTACAATCTTTTTAGGCATCAACTGTTTAGCTATGACTATTAGAATCCTGGAACCCAAGTTGGATGTCAAGATGACTGAGACCCAAAAAACAACACACAACTGTGCTCCTCATTAGGTAGCTGCTTCTTAAAAAGAAGCAAAAGGGTTTGGAAGAATAAAATCATAATAAAGTATTGTGTTAAGAAATCTACACTAGCTTTAAAAACAAGCTGCTAAGCGGATTATTGAAAAAAGGTCAGAAGAAATGCCTAGCATCACAACTGTACATTGAGCTTTTTTTCCCCAATTTCAATATTCAGTAGCATCTGGATTCAGTAATTCAAAGTGCATGAAATGAGCTTAAAAAAAAGTATGCACAAAAAAAATAAAATGATATCAAACCCAGGTTTCACACAATTTTACACTAAACATTAATAAATGAGTTCTGGGTGTTAATGTTTCACTAGTTAAAAAGGGTAAAGCATTTTTTGTCAATGTCTGTTACCCTATGCATTAGACCCCAACTGTCTTGAAACATTTTGAGGATAAGAACTTGGCTTTTTGCAAATAGTAATTGCAAAAATATGACACTATACACATATTTTGTTCCCCTGTTTTTTTTCACATCCTTCATGGATATATGGGAAAGGTACATTAATGATGTTAAACAAGGTGAACTGAAATGCATGATTAAGTATCTCGCAATAAATTTTGAAAAATATAATATTTATTACATGATTATTGTTTATTGTTTGCAATTATATAGTTGGTTCATCAATCAGTTTTATTTATCAGATGGCATAAATAATACAAATTACAACAAAGTAAATGCACTAAATGAGAACTTTTTCCAATGAATATTATTAATAGAAATTTAAATGTGTATTGTAAAAAAACACAGAAACAAATTTGTCTTTTTTTTTTTTTGGCACCAAAAATCAGAATAAAAGCTTCCCAAAACCAAGGCAGACCCGGGGGAAAACCAGGGTGCATCCCCAAACTGTACCAACTTAGTCTTGGTGTAGGTTTCACCTGCACATATGCAATGTATCCAAAATATTGGGTGTTTTAATTGCAACCCCCCCAAATTTTATTTCCCTTTTTAACATGGACTTTTTGTAACAGCTTGGGAACATCTCAGGCTGCAGTATACCATTGGCCTCTAGTGTTCTCCCGATGGTTGGTTTTTGGCCCCCCTTTTTCTCTCCTAGTGGCTCATGTTCAAAAAAAGGGAATGAAGCAGTTGTTTAACAAGTGGTAAACCCAGGGCCCAAGCTGTATGCAATTAAAAAGGAAAATTAGGAAACATGAAGAACCACACTTCCAAAACTGTGAATCCTTTTTTTATATATTCAGATGAACCTTATTCAAATGCCTAAAAACTTTTTGGGCTCATTTTGTCAGTGCGTGATCAGGACCAATATTCAGTTTCTTGTTGACAGCACAGATTTTTTGGGTTGGGCATACATTTGCTAGTTCAACAAAATACATCAATTTTAACAAATTTCAGGTGGATTTTTATTTATATCTATACATTTGTGATTTAATGTTTAGTTTTGTTCTATTTCTATTGATTGGGAAATATTTGTATATGATCACATCTATGATCAAATTTCATTTTTTTGCTACAAAAAAAAATATTTAGATAATGAATTTTTTTTAATATTATTATAGCCTGTTTTTCCTAAAGTCAATTATAACAGAATCTGATGTTATAAAAATAATTATAAATTATTTTGTTTTTAATTTGGGGCCCATTTTACCCTCCCATATTTAAAAAAAGAAATTGATTTATCAGAGAGCCGGGACTGGTTTAGTTTTTTTTCTGTTATTCTGGTTATACAACATAAATACTCTTAAGGTAAAAAATTGTATTTTTTATAGTGGTCGCACTAGGCCACTAATTTTATGTATTTAAATGATTTTTTTGAAAAAAAAGACATGCAGGTTAGGGGCATTATTCCCAAATTTTCCCCAGTGTGTGCTTGGTGTGGGTGTGGGTGGGTGTGTTGCCTGCCGGGGTTTTTTACTGCCTTTGCCCCGTGTTGGCTGGGATTGGCTAACGCAGACCCCCATGAACCTGTAGTTAGGGTATAGCGGGGTTTGGGTAATGGGTGGGTGGATAATTAAAAAATATTTTCATTTACAAAAGTGAATTAGCAAAAACAGATTTAGCAAAAATCAGATATTGGCAGTTAAATGCTAGATGTTAATAAATAATAAGGTTATACACAAATAATGCACCACTTAGGAACTTGTGGGAAATTTTTTTTGCAATTGTTTGTTGGAGTTATGTCTTCTGATATACAAAATAATTTCTATAACAAGCTAATTTAGGGGGGGGGGTAAGAACATACACTAATGAACAGCATGGTAGTGTCAATTAAATAAATAGAACCTCCCATTGAACCCCCTGGTACAGGGGTACTGGGAAATCCTCATCAGCTCTGTAAAAGTGACAGCTGGTCCAGTGACCCTTAGTCTGGTTGAGCTCGTCCAGAAAAGCCACATTGAGCCAACATGTGGGTTCACTTTACAAGGGGAATGAAAAGGTTTGGGGTGCAGTGCCAGTAGGATACAAGAAAAAAGTCAAATGGATTCAGACCTACTAGTTTTTTGGAAATCAGTTGATTGTTGGGGTGCAAATTTACTGTATATTATTTGGCAAGGAATGAGCGGAGCAGGGGTTATAT
This sequence comes from Polypterus senegalus, assembly GCF_016835505.1. Lineage (NCBI taxonomy): Eukaryota > Metazoa > Chordata > Cladistia > Polypteriformes > Polypteridae > Polypterus > Polypterus senegalus. The sequence continues at coordinate 8,708 of NW_024384722.1, forward strand.
TCATAGTTATCACTGAACTAGACTTCTTGATCAATGCTGAACTCTCTCTCCTAGTCTGAAGTTACACAAGGGGAAATGCCCCATTGCCTTAGCTGTGAGGATGATGACATTCCCCTAGATGTCTATTTTTCTTCCAGTGGAACCTTATGCTGCAGGGAAACCTTTGGTATTTTTTATATGTTGTAAAAGAACTATTTTTTGTATTCTGCCTTTTGGGAGACTTTTTGTTTCCCTGGAAAATTAAAGAGATGATATCTAAATGGTCATGATTAAGAGGAAAGGATTCTCTGATTTGAACCCCCCCTGGTGAATTGTTATTGGGTTTCCATGGTTGTGGCTGTTCATAAATGTATATTTTATTTGGACAAAGACTTTTCAAGACCTCAGCAATTGAAACAGTTGCAAGGAGCTGTGGGCCCGGAGGTTGTTGGTGCCAGTCATGCAACTATAACACCCGTTGTTGACACAAGAGGTGCGGGGAAACTGTCAGGAATGCTTTTTTTGAGGTTGGATTCTTCTGTGGGTTTTGGGTTTCTGTGGTTTAAAAAACTTCTTAGTAGCATTGAATAAGGAGTGTTTTGGCAATGCCTTTTCAATGTGGTTTGGGGAGTCCTTGGGGGTGGCAGACTGGAGTGGCTGTTTTTAAAAAGGGACAGAATGGGTTTTTTGGCCCTATATTTGGGTTTTAAACAAAAAGGAAAAAAGGTCTTTGCATTAAAAAAATTCAAAACGCCATTGGGGTGGGATTTTAATGGGGGAGGACCCAAAGGGGGGATGCCGGGGAAACCGCGGGGGGGGGGGAAATCTGGGAAGATGGCAGGAAGGGGCAAAATTGCCGGCCCCTCCCGGCCTATGTGCAAAAGGTTTTTTTCAAAAGGGGAAAGAAAATTTCCCATTTGGCCAAAAGGGTTGGGGTTCGAATAACCTCCCCCTATGGCCATATTACCCACCCCCTTAGAGGAAGGGGTCTTGGGGCGGACCTTTGAAAAAAGGGGGGCCC
>NW_024384723.1:0-13525 GCF_016835505.1 Polypterus senegalus
TGGACCCTTTGGGACTGGATGCTGCACCATAGGTCTCTGCTGAAGGTGGAGGGGGGTTATGTAGGTAGCACCGGATGGACAAGATTCCCGGTAAGGAGTCAGGAAGAACCCTTACCTGGACTGGTGGCCCTGAGTGAACAGAGAGATTCAGCCAAGGGGAAGGAAGGTGGACCTGGACAGTAGTGACTGGAGGAGGGCAGTGTTGTGGTGAGAGGAGAGGAATTGTGCGGAGATTAGTTGTGCATTTGTTAGTTTTGTGACGTACTGTGGGCAATAAAAACAGTTTATTTGAACCCAGGACTGCATTTTGTGATTATGTTGGGGTTTGGGGCTTACTGGTGCCCAGTTCCATCACAACATTAAATTTGAAAGATTTATTAAATTAAAGGAGGATCTAAAACTTTCTAGTAGAGGGACTGCTGAACAATATTTCCACTGGGGGAATAATTGAGACTATGATTCTGTGACTCAATGTGTCTTTCACAGGCAAAGGAAGACATGTCACCATTGACAATGTTTTCATATCACCTTCCCTGCAAAATATGCTTATTACTAAATAGACTAAAAAAATTAGACGAAGGATGTCACAACACATAAAAGACAACAAGTAGGAGATGGCCAAGGCAATGGTCAGCAAGAAATTGCAGTTACAGTAGGAAGATGCATATGTAACAAAGCAGTTCCCCAAGAATCCACAAATCTGTGTGGCTGATCTGGATTGTTTGTGATCATCTGACATACCACTTACTGTTTACATCGTATGCAGTGAAATATGTGAGTATGGCTATACCGTTAAGCTGTTCACATAGAAAAATATTAGTTTCTGCTTCATTTGGGATTTTATGCCCAGCTAGTTGAAAGTGTTTTTTTTATGATTGACTACTGAAATGATTTAATGTCAAGAAGCAACATGACTCTGAAAAATGTTATTTTTTTAATTAAAAATGAATGCTAGAATTTTCATTTAAAATATATTTAAAAAACAAAATCTATGTCTATCAACAGAATTGACAAACCATGTCCCCAGAAATGAATGGGAGTCTGGAGGAAAATTTGGCTGAGTGCTCACGTTTGGGAAGAGGCGAGGTCAGGAGTGACCTGTTGATGTCATAATCTCTTGACTACTATTTCTATTATTATTTTTCAGAAGGTTGTACTCTTATTTTATTTTATTTTGTTTTGGTGATGTTATTGTGGTGCAATGTTGTATTCTGCTTTGGATGGCACTCACGCTATACTGTGTGTTTCTGTCTGGCTGCAGCCATGTTCTTTACAGTCCTGTTGCCAGTCATGTGCCTCTGGGATCACAAGACATGTTGCCATTGCTCCCAGGGGCTGCTTTCAATGTCAGGCTTGGGTTAAATGCAAACTCTTGGGTAGGGATGGGGTGGGAGAACTGTGACTATTATATTTTAATACTATTAGGACCTATGATTCTCTTTACTTAACTTCGCTTCCTGCCCCTCATTTTGATTTCTGTTGCTGACTTCTCACCTTTTTGTTATGACCAATGTCTGCACTGCACTTTAAATAGCCTTTTGTTTCAAGACAGCACTTGTCCTGTCATCACCTGGCCGTGTATTACAAATTCTAATTCAAGTGTTAACCAAATGACTCCATGATTGCAACAGATGAGATATGGCTGATTTAAAATTAAATGTGAATGAGAAGCTAGGTAAATACACCTCTCTTAATTTGAGTGGGTATTGATTGGCTAATCCTGTAGACAGCACTCAAAATTAATTATGATAATTTAAAGCAATGCCACACATTAATGTGTGTCTACTGTTTCATTATCTGTTAAGTATAAACTTTGAAACTTGAAAATACCGTTGCAGACTTGAATTTTATGCCATCTCAGATGTAGGTACTGCTCAGCAAAAGTGAATAAAACAAAGTAATTTATGTCAGACAGTGAGAGGCCATAGGCAGAACAGGAAAGGGGAACAAGTCATTGCAGCATAAATTTACATTATTTTGTGAGTCAGCTAGAGCTGCCTAAACATATCGATGAAAGAAAACCAGCAAATGTTACCTCTGGTGTGCACAGTGCTGTTAAGCAGGTGTTCGTGGAATGGCTTCTCTCATTGTGAAAGCAAAGTGTGTTTTATTGTGGACACAACATCCCACCTGCTAAAGGGACTATGTAATAACAGGACTGCTTGGCAAATCTAGTTAACAGATTTAAGACACTCATTCTTATGTGAACTGCAACATGTAAGACAATCTTGTCAAGCTACATTGTTTATAAAACCTTCTGCTGCTTTTTAATTTCATTTTTGTGTATTTTGCTTAAAAGCCAGTTTATTTTCAGTTGCAAATAAATTTACGACTACAAATCCTTATTGTTCAAAATGCCATAAAAATGTACTGTAAAGTCAAAATGATTAGTTACTTAAAAGTTTTTTAATCTGACATTTTCTATTATGCATCATTTTTCTTTGTGCATATTTTCTATTGAATGCCATGTATTGCAAAACTCTACTGAGTAGTTAAGACAGATTCTTGAATGATTCTTTAATTCTGTATCATATTAGACAGTCATACAACAGAGACATTAATTTTACACTAGAATTAGATATTCATTTTACAAGATTTTTTTTTTCAGCACTGCTATATGCTTGCAAAGTAAATTTAATTTCTAACAGGAAATTAAGAAATATGTTAGTTTGCTGTACTGTATATTGAGGTCACTTTTGTGTTCAATAATTTATTTTTTCATAAAAGTCAAACCATTTAGTAGCAACATTGGAATGAGCCACACATTAATTTGTATCCAGTTTTGTGTTTTGTTATCAGTTTGAGAGAAGAAACAATGATATGAGGTGCTGCAGTGGTGGGCAAATGGAGATAAGACAAAAACTTGTAAATGGAGGCCTAGGACAAAAGTAGGGTTTTATTTTATTTTTGTTTGCTATGTCCTTTGACTTCTGTCAATTTAATCCAAAACAAAATTATACTAGATATTTGTAGTTTCTTCGGCTTCACAGAAACATCAGGAGGGTGCTCTCCTTTCTCATAATACAATTTCCATGAGTTGTCCAAGTGCACTTTTATGTGACATGATTCCAGGGTCAAGACCTTACAGCAGGCAGGATATGCTTTACTCACTCACACTGGCTCAACTGTCAGTTGAACTTACCTTCAAATCTTAAGATGCTGAAGAAAACTGTTGGAGTATGTTTAGAAAAAAGCATGGAAAACTTTCAAACTCCATAGGCCACCTTGGTCATCAGTGTTATGAAGCTAACCAGGCTAACCAATACTTTGTACAACTTAACTATAAAGAAAGGAAACAGATGTAAAATTAATGTCAAATGTCCATTTTTGACAGAAGATCATTTACTGTATAGATTATTATGTCAAAGGAAAGAAGTACATCATAAAGAATCACCTTCATACACCTCTGGTTTGTGCTACATGCTGAAACATTCCTCTAGATACAGTAGATGTTTATCTGCCATACCAGTCCATATTCTTTGAAGTGGAAAAAAGAAGTCATGAAGTTCTCCAATATATCTGCACAAACACCCACACTCTGTTTTTTTGAAAATTGAAAGAAATAAAAGATATGTCAAAAGTACACAAAAAGAATACAGGGCATAATCGGATTCATAGAAGATGAGCTCAACACGTATGGAATTGTGATGGAATCTACCAGCTCTTCTTTAATAGACTATACTGACAGGAAAGCAATTTACGTTTAATTATTATTTAACAACATTCTCTGCATTTACTGTTATCAATATGTTGCCATAGGAAACCATGGGATAAAAAACTGCAGAGATGATATTGATCCTCCTGATACAGCTTCAAAAATCTGACATAGCATGGATTTACCACTGCATTTTTTCCTGTTTTCTTTCAAGAAGAACTGTTAAGGCTTTTTTATGTTTTAATTTGTGAATATTTCTCTTTTTCTTAGTAGAGTTTACTGACTAGCTTTATATGGGCCACAACAGGGATATTAAAACATAAGAATATAGGAAATTTGACAAGCGAGAGGAGACCATTCAGTCCATGAAGCCCTTTTATTTAGCGAATAGCTAAGCTGTCCCAATTCTCATCCAGATACTGATATAAAGGTTGTCAAGGTTTCTGCTTCAATGGTATGTCTGCTAGTTTGTCCCAGAGTCGACAACTCTTTGCCTAAGAAGTGCTTCCTGGCTACAGTTTTGAGCACTTACCCTTAATTTCCACTGATGTCCTCAAGTATGCCTTTAAGGATTTTAAATATCTGGATTAGGTCCTCACGCAGTCTCCACTGCTCAAGACTAAACAGATTTAATTCTCAGAGTATGTCAGAGTACAACATGTCCTTAAGTCATGGGATGCACTTGTTTGCTCTCCTCTACACAGCTTCAAGTGCTGCTATATCTTTCTTAAACAATGGTAACCAGGGGGCTCACCTATAAATGGTGCACACGCATAAAAATGTTGGAGTACGCCCATTTCCATGTTCACATTGCAATGTATAAAAACTAAACTTGGCATAAATCCACACATTCTCCGCCAGCTTAAACCATTGTGTATGCAAGTTTTCGTCACGGTTTTGCAAACTGGTGGCACCCAGTGTCAAAGCATTGCTACCATTCCTGTTTGGTTTCTCTTTCTTGTTTAAATTCTCATCCCCGACACGGCTTTCTCAAATACACTGAAATTAACCGATATCATTTATTAGTTTAATGCATCTGATTGTAATCAACCTGTAACAATATAATGGTCCACGGAATGGCCAAACTATTTCAAATACCATAGTTGGTTTAGTGTTGTTACCCTCAGTCGCCACTCAGAGTATTTTAACTCATTGTATCTGAGTGTGGAATCACAGCTCTACAGTAGTTTATCGGAAAATAATTATTGGGCTACAGCATCAAGCACCGCTGTGTAAACCATGTGCACAGTCTATTTGAACTTTCCCATACGTCAAATGCTTTAGAGCTTTTCCTGTAGGGACCTCGCGGTTCAGAAACAACTCTCATCCCAAAAGCTGTAAATTCACTCAGTAATTCCATCAAGTGCTCCTGGTAGAACTATTTGTACTTATAAGTACAATCACCTCACTGTAAACCTGCACTACAGTTGTAATATTGCACAGCCTGAGCCACTTTATGAATCATTTTGCTATCTGCATTTTGTGCACATGTACATTGTACTTATGCTTTCATATTGCATAAATTTTCATTGTTTTTTTATAGTATTATTATTATTATTTATCACGTCAGTCACTGTCTTGCACCCAAGAGAAGATGCTGAGTCCACAGACAACAGGAAAACCAACTTTATATTTATCAAAACATGCACAGTCAGGATATTTATTCAAATGGGAGCTACCACTTTAATATACACAGACACAGCAAGTAAGCAGATAGAGTTTTGGCACACCACATAGTGGGAGGAGTTTAGAGGTCTCAAACCCTCACAATAGAAAATGGATGATGGATGCCCATCTGTTAATTTAAAACACTAAAGCATAAAAACAGTCAAAAGATGTCACCAGTATGTCACAGTCTATTAAAAAAGAACCTGAATTCCATTTGTAGCAACAGATCTTGTGATTTGGTGGATGAAGAACTGGATGATAAAAATGAAAGATTCATTCACTTTGTGATTCACTAAATCTGCCTGTGCACCAATGTACAAAATGAAGTTATAGAAATTGAGCCATGTAAGTCACCTTGGGGAAAGGTATCTGTCAAATACTGACTGATAATACAAATGTTCACACGTACAATTAAATCTGATGAGGCTTGCCATATTATCAGTTTAAATGCTTCTAGTGATTTGTTGTTGATGTCTCCATAATTACCCACATGACAAATCCACCTATGAAGTATTTAATTATATGATGTGGTTATATTGCCACATTCAGTAATTAGTTTAGTATGTGAGTCTCCTCTTGATTTTGAGCCTTGCAGAAGGGGAGTTTATTAATTATCCTTAAGCTTCACTTCATGTTAATATTAAGACTGTCTTCAGAACTGAGGATGAGGCCTCATATGAGAGAGAACTTTTTCATCAATTTCTTTAGCTATTAATAAAGCAGTATAAAACTGAATAAGGGCTACATGAAGTTGAATTGTGAGATATAGCAAAAAGCTTTATATGGGTTGATAAATTATTAACTATAAAATCAAATTCATGTTGCTTGTGTAAGAAGATCATGTTTCATATAACCTCAGAATCAGTCTCCCCTATAATTCAGATTTTAGAACAGGCATCAGAGCAGTTGGCATGGCTTACCAGTGAACCTTGCCAGCATGACATCACAGAGTTTGCCTTTGCACAGTGTCAGTTTTAGGATATTCTCCTTCCTCTGACAAAAGCTCAGTTTTTTCTTCTATTTTCTAGTACACATTATTCCCATCATTTCTTTCTCTGAATCCTGCCGCAATCTTTCTTTTCCCATTAAACCTATAAAAGAAACACCTAAAGAATGTATTTAATGAAAACATCTGAAGGAGTTATTTTTTCTGGTGAAGACAGTTGACTTGCAAAGTTTCTACCACCAGTCAATCATGAGAATGGCAGATAGACAGTTGTAAATCACTATTAATTTTTTCTAAGTATGTGCATGGGCAGGAATAGATTTTAGACATCCAATCACCTTCATTCCCTGCATGGTTTGTTTCTGAAAAGAGACACCTTCAGTCTGAGCTCTAGAAAAGTTCAAGTACTGTATATTTTATGTAACCTGTTGTTTGTAAATACAAAATGTAAAGACCATGTTAAATATTGCCATTTTGCTTCCTAAACATTTAAACCATCATTCATTTTTAAAATGTTCTGCTGTTTATAATCATAGCACATTATAAATAGCATATTGGGCATTTAAATATTCCATTTATAGTTTCATATTTGGAAGATTGAAATTTCATTCTTCTATTTTAACAATTTATGAACACTATTACCAGATTTTACTAAAGAAAGTTTTAGCACATGGATAAGCAAATACATATAATAAATATCTTTGATAAATTTTATTTCATGTTCATAAAACATGTTTTATTACTTTTTGGCATTTTGCTGCCATTTCTTTATACCCTGAGACACTTTGTAAAAATTACAGTACACTGCAAACATCAAGAAAGAGCAGTTCTTCTCTCATGGAAGCCTTCAATTGCTTTATCTGTCAAACTGTGGGTATTTTTTAATATCCTAGAAAAGACTGAGCTTTGTCTTCTGATTAAAAATGATCCTTTAATGATGTCTCCATTCTGTAGAAATTGTAGAAAATTGTCATCTAGTTTAAGTCATGTGGCTTTATTGTTATACCATGAGTCATACCAGTAACATTCCACAGGACTGTGATACAGCATATACATAAAGCGCAGGACAAATACAAGACAGTTGAAGAGCTACACTAAAAATGAATACATAAATATATGGCAGATGAGTAGATAGTAATAAATTGAAGTAAACAGTAATAAATAATAACATCAAATAATAATTAAAACAACAGTAGTAGCAAATGTAACAATTGTACTGCATATAACCTGCTAAGAACAAACCAAAGGGCTGGGGCAGCACAGAGTTCAGTGTCTGGACCGCCATGGAGTAGAAGCTGTTCCAGAACTGGTTTAGATACTATAGAACCTTCTGCCATATGGAAATTGGGCAAAGAGACCATGGGGAGGGTGGGAGCGGTCCTCTACAATCCTGTAGGCTTTGCAGATGCTGCACCAAATAAAGATGTCTTTAATTGAGGGCAGAGGGGTCCCAATGATCTTATCACATCCTTTGGATTTTTGTAATGGGGTCATCTCAGCTTGTCCTCAAAATGGTCTGTGGCTTCCTGTTATTATGCCCAGTAAAAATCACACTATTATCTACAATAGAGTTGAGGAAGGACCACTGGAATTGTCTGTATTGCCAGTACCCTTTTCAAAAGAATAAAACTCGACTTACTTTCTCATAAAAACCTAAAAAGTCTCCTTAAGTGGCCTTAATAGAAACGGTATTCCAATGGCAAGGTTCTTATAAATCTTACCATTTCTATGATCCTAAACCTTTGGATTTCTTTTAGAAAACTACAAAGCCACGAGCTAGCACAAAAAGAAACATCTCTGTTAGGCACCTAGCAGGCTGGCTTGTGATTAAGAAATAACATGCCTGATAGCTCCCCGCCAATTGGCTTCACTCCACATAGACATTACTTATACTTGGGGTGTAGCTCTTTGCTGAGACTAAATAAGCATTTGCTTTGCATTCCTGACAGAAATGTAGCATTTGCACTTTATGCCTAATTAGCCCTTCACATAAAACCATACAAATTTCATTGAAAGTCCTAGGCTCCAGATGCTGATAATTAAAGCTATTTTACGTTTCAGGTTTTATCAATTTGTTACTGGGGAGCTGTCTGCTCAAACCAAGTGTGGATTAAATGTGGCGAAAATGCTCTGTATAAATCACTATGAAGTATAATTATACTGCTGTATCGGGTAAACTGTAATTCAAAATAACTGTTGTTAGTTACAAAAGTTTTGGTCTTCAGATATACAGTAGTTTTATTGTAATGTCATTACATATTTCCTTTATTAAGATTACTCTTTATATCAGTATTCATAACTACAGAGCTTGCACCTTATCTTACTTTATTAAATCACATTAATAAATTAGATATCATCTACCATAATTAAATATTTTAAAACATTTACATTGCAGAAAATTTAATTGTGAACATTGTATTTTGCACATGCATCATATTATTTAACTGTATTGTACTTTATTCTTAACATAACAAACTGTGCTTAACTAAATTCAAGGTTGTAGGGGCTTGTTTCTATTCTGGCAATAGTGGACACAAAACAGAAACTCGGTTGCCAGTCCATTCCAGAAGCCAAACACTGTGCCAGTTAACCTAACATGCATTTGTTTGGGATGTGGAAGAAACACTTGAGTATCTGAAGGAAAACCACCCCATCGACATGTTATTATGGTTTGACCTTTGATTTGTTTTGACGAAGGGTTTTGTTTTGGTGTTATTCTGTTTTATTCTCTAGGTACCACCCTAGGCTTTCTGACCATTTTCATCCTTTGGAGATTTTTGCATGTCTTTATCATTTATTCAGATCAGACTCTATTGCAATACAAGTCTTAAATTTGTTACAAGAAACAGACAGTAATCTAAACAATTCTGACATCCTTTAGAAAACTAAAATACATCTAAAGTATATTTAAAATATGTTACTACCTATATAAATGTTTTAAAATATTTAAATTACTTCAAGGATATATTACAATATCTTGCAGTGAAATGTACTCTAATATAGGTAAATTATTGCCATTTTTATATTGGAATATGTTTTTCAAAGTACAAAAAATGCATTTCTTACTATATTTTTAAATATTAGGAAAAATCTACTAGACATTAGTTTTTAGAGATTATATTTTAAGATTTATTTTATTTTTATTTATTGCAGTATATTTTAAAATAGTTTTAACCTGGAATTAAAATGCCATCAAATAAACACAGGGATTCCAAAAGTATCCAGACCCATTCACTTTTGCACACTTTATTGTGTTGTAGATGTAATTTTAAATTGATAAAAGTTAAAGTCTATATTCATTCTACATTCAATAATACAATGATGACAAAGTGAAAACATGTTTTCAGAAAGCTTTGCAAATTTATTAAAAATGAAAATATGAAACCTCTCATATAAGGAAGTATTGCAACCCTTTGCTTTTTCACTTCAAATTATGCTCAGTGGCATCCATTATTTTTTAATTCCCTTGAGATGTGTCTTCTAGAACGTGATTGGAGTCCACCTGTGGCAAACTGAATTCACTGGACATTATTTAGAAAGACACACAACTGTGTATGTAAGGTCCTTCAATTCACACTGCATGTCAGGACAAAAACCAAGCCATGAATTCAAGAAACTCTCCGTAGAACTCTGTGATCAACATACGGTAAGGCCTTAATCAGGTAAAGGTATATAACCTTTTATAAGGCTGTTAATGTTTCCAGGAACACATGGGACTCAGAAGTTGTGAAATGGAAGGAGTCAAAACTCTTCTCAAAGTTGTCTGTCTGGCCAAACTGAGCAATCAGGCAAGGATGGTCTTGGTCAGGGAGGTGACCTAGATCCCAATGGTCACACTAACAAAGCTTCAGGAGTCCCCTGTTGAGATGGGAGAACGTTTCAGAAGGACAACCGTCTCAGAAGTACTCCATCAATCAGGCATTTATAGTAGACTGGTTTAATAGAAGCCTTACTCGAGTAAAAGCATATGACTCTTAAAAGGACTCTCAGATTATGAGGAAGAAGATTCTTTGGTCTGATGAAACAAAACTTAAACTCTTTGAGCAGAACTCTAAGCACTATGTTTGGTGAAAACAATATACAGTACTGCTCATTACCCTCTTAATACCATCCAAACAATAAAAGTATTGTGGTGGCAACATCATGCAATGGGATTATTTCTATGTGGCATGGTACGATACTAGTCAGAATTGAGCAAAGGATGAATGCAGCCAAATATAGGAAGTTCCTTGAAGAAAACATGCTCTTGAGTACAGATGACCTTAAAATAGGGTGACCATTTACATTTTAGTACAAAAATGCACCCGAAACATACAGCCAAGACAATGCTGGAGTGGCTTAGGACAAATCTCCGACTGTCTTGGACAGTTTGTGAACATCTGTGTAGAGACCTGAAAATGGCACTTTATAGTGTTGTTGGCGAAAAATTGTCATCAGAAGGATTTTTACCTGAAAATAAAGGCTATTAGGACTCGAGATAGATAGACAGAGTTTTTATGGCTTTATTGCAATAAATCAACAATTCAGACTCAACCCAATTCAACCGAATGAGATTGAGCCCTGAACATTGCCATAATCGAAGTTTTATAACAATTTCCTATCATCTTAACCTTGTTCAACGAGCTCATTCTGCACCTGACCATACTGTCTATTGTTTATTCAAGTTTCTATTTTTCTTATTCTTGATTGGTTCTTCAACTGGGAAGATGTCCTCTATTCCATATTTGGTTTCTCATGGTGTCATTTCCTCCTCTAGCCTTTCAAGCAATACTATAATAGTGGCCTAAAGCTAAACTTTTAATTAAAAAGAAATATTGTGTATGCTCTTCATTTAATCATTACTTGGCATACTTGAATTGTCTTAATTTCTACACTAAAGCTAATTTCAAATATTTTCTTCTAATATTTTTACTAAAGCCTGAATTTGCTAAGATTTTCTCTTCATGCATTGCAGTGTGACCTTGCTTACAGCAAAAGCCTTTTGTTGCCTTTCTGCTGATTCATCAATCCAGCTGGTTTTGCTCGTGCCTTCCAGAGCCATCTTCTCGGTGTTATCGCTTCCTAGCCTTGAATCACAGGTGTTCTCAACCTCTTATCCTGTTCTAAGATGGTTTCTCTGCGTCAATTTTATGTTCTTTTCTTACTCAGGAAATTTTGCTGTATGCTTAAAAATATTGCAATATAACTGATTTTTACTTAACTATTTGCTTGACCTATCTTATTTGCTTAACATTCTAATTTATGCTTAATCTGATATTTTAGAAGATTTTAATTACTTTTTATGGCTCTTTATGTTAATTTGCTACTCTGTATGCTAATATAAAAAAATTTCCTTCTACATTAGATGCTCCCCATCAAATCTAATGAAGCTTGAGAAGATATGCCAGGAAGAATGGGATAAATTGCCCACATTAAGGTGTGCAAAGCTGGTAGAGACTTATCCAATAAATTTATGCTGTAGATGCTATCAAAAGGAAATTCTACAAAATACCAAATTAAGAGTCTGAATACTTATATGAATGATGGATTACAGATTGTGATTTTTAATAAATTTGCCAACATTACTTAAATTAGGAAAAGTCGAAACTGCAGGAGAGTCAAAGGGTCAGGTCTGTTGGGGACCAAAACTGCTGTTGTGCTGAGGTGTTTTCTATTGCATGGTAGCACTTGGGTCTTAATTTGATGTGGCACATCAGGTAGGCACATATAATGTCTTGTTCCTCTGGTATGATGACCGTCTTCCTCTGCTGTCAGAGGAGCTTTTAAACTTCACATTTCAGTGGTGGCACCTCTGAGGTATGCAGACATGGGACTGGCCAGATATCTATAGGTGGGTGCATGTTTTATTAGTCTGGTCACTTTAATGGTTGTCATAGTCAGGGAGTAGTTGTTGCTCTGGTGGATCGTCTCTTTTCTGATGTCATTCTGGGTGCCTTGTCTGTTGTCTCTGTATATAATATCACTTGGTGTTTGATGTGTGCCCAGGAAATAGATCCATCCTCATTGGCAGATGCTGGATTCTCCTACAGAACTGCAGGGTCTACAGAAGTGCTCAATTTGTGAGTTCTGACCACAGATCAGGCTGTTTCTAATGAGTTTGTATGCAGTTTGTGAGAAACTTCAAAATTTGGGTGCAACTTCCGATCCTAATGTAATGTGGAGACCTTCCGTGACAAGACCCTGAAGGTTGCTGAGAGCTGTGTCAGTGTTTGCTGGTTTTCCAGAAGGAGGTATTTCATCTCCCAGGGCACCCTGAATATTTGAGAGAAGTCGCAGCACACAGCTATGATAGCAACTCCGGTCTGGACTGCAACTACTGGGATCTGAGAAGGATGGCTGTGAGGGATATGAGGGCAGATAAGGAGCCATTTGTTAGAGAAATCTGTGAGCAAGAGACACACCGTCTATGGTATAATGACCCATGTCTTGCTTACAGAGGAATCAAAGCATTACGCACATCTGAATCTGTTCCTCAGTGAGTCGTAGTCAGGGAGGGTGATGGAATGATCCTTCTGCATGGCGCTGCAGTTGTGACACACTGGGCTGGCTACTTTGAGTAGCAGTTTAAAGTCTGATCCTCTGCATGTTGGATATCTCTGGGTCCATGGTCCTTGGCGTGATCCTCCAGTTAGCTGTAAAACACCCAGTCTCACTGAGACTGCACAGGTGATGAACCAGCTGAGGGTAGGAAGGCTGCAGAGATCTGTGGTGCCTAGGGTGAACTTCTTCAGGCTGGTTGTAAGCATGGGTGTATTCTGGTGACCTATGACGAGACTGGACTCCTTCGAACTGTATGTCTTCTGAGCATCCTTGGGTCTCATTGGTTTGACTGTGTAACGATTGGTTGCTCACAGAGTCCCGAATGAGGCATATTACCTGCATTGTGAGGAAGCATCAGTTACAGCATTACGGCCATGTGGCGCAATTCGAGGTGATCCAGCTCACAGGATCCTCATTGTTGAGGACTTGAGCAGATGGACCAGGCCAGGGGCACCCATATCGTAACACCTGGCTCGGTAGATAGATTGTCATTTTCGGAGGGTGTGACTGAACCGCATGTCTACCTGGGATTGCCAGCCAGGATCGGGAATTGTTCCATCATATGGTGGGTGTGGCAACACCCTATACCAGTGCATGCTCTCCCACCTGACCAGACCTGACCTCACTGAAATCATGTTGATGACTGGCAAACCTTTTAATCCCCTTAAATTGCGTCTTTGAAAATGTAAATTGATTAATTTGGCAACATAATAATT
>NW_024384724.1:0-5628 GCF_016835505.1 Polypterus senegalus
AGGTCTTTCTTGTCAGGCCTTTCAAACTGGTATGGGCCCTAATCAACAGTCCGTTCCAAAAGCTGGTTATAAATTGAAATTCGGGGGGGTCGCTAAAATGCGAATAAAGATTCATTGCCCGCCATCAAAATGGGCGGTGGCGTCTTAAAAAGGGAAAAAACACAGCATCCGGGCATCCCGGCGCCCCCATCAGAACTGGCGGGCGTAAAATCCCTCTGATCAAACCGCCGGGTGCTTTTTCTCTGGGGATGGGGTGAAAAAACTGGCTACATAATCTGGCTTTTATTGAAGACGGGGGCTTCCATTGGAAAAAAAAAAGATGCATTTCAAAAGGGATACACTGATGTCCCGAATGGTACAACAGTAATAAATAAAAACCCGCATTCGATGTTGCAAAGGGGCTATAGCCCGTAACCAATGCCAACTTCAAAATCAGGCGCTTTCAAACTGGTATATAATCAACAGGGGTTCCAAAAACGGTTATAAATTTAAGTTGGGGGGGTGCTAAAAGGAAAAGGGTAAAGATGCAGTTCCCAGGCATCGCTGATGGTAAATTGGTGTGTATGGAAAATAGCTTGATCCGGGGATCCCATGCACTCTCACATCCAAGCCGGCAGAGCCCTCGTGTTTTTCCTCCTAGATCAAACCCCGGGGGGCTTTTTCACTGGTCGTAAGCAAAATGGGGCTTCATAATGCTGGGTTTTTATATTGAAGAATGGGGGGCCTGCCGGGAAAAAAAAAGATGCATTTTAAGGCATACACTGATGTCAGGATGGCACAACATTTGAATAAAACTTCCCTTGATGTTCAAAGGCGGTCTAACCTGGGATATGGTGAACCCGTCTTTAACTTAAGATCAGGCGCTTTTAAACTGGTATGGCCATAATGAACAGTGCGTTCCATAATGCTGGTTATAAATTTAATTGGTGGGGCTAACAATGTACAGGATAAAGATTCAGTTCCCAACCATGCAATGATGGCAGTGGGGTCACAGTACGGAAAAAACACAGCATCCGGGATCCCCCGGGAGCCTCCCATCCAAGAACTGGCGGGCTCGTGTTTTTACCTCCGAAACCACGGTGCTTTTACTCTGGGATGGCCCGGGGGTACATAATGCTGGTTATATATTGAAGATGGGGGGTTCCCTTGGAAAGAAAAAGATGCATTTAAAGGGATAAATGATTCAGGATGGTAAAAATTAATGAATAAAACCTTTCATTGATGTTTTGGGCTCCCCCCAAAAACTGGAAAAATCTTCGTCTTTCCCGATCAGGCCTTTTAAACTGGATGCCCTAATCAACCGGGGTTATAATGGGGTTAAATTGAAGTTGGTGGGTGCTAACAATGGAAAGGGTAAAAATGCAGTTCCCAGGCATCGCTGATGGTCAGGTTGGTTACAGTATGGAAAATGCTTGCATCCGGGGGTCCCCTTTCCTCCAACCAGGCAAGGGGGGTGTTTTACCTCAAAAATCAAACTACATGGGGGCTTTTTCTCTAATATGGCGTAAGCAAAGCTGCGCTACATAATGCTGGTTTATATTGAAGATGGGTAGCCCCCTTGGAAAAAAAAAAATGCATTTAAAAGGGATACACTGTGTCCAGGATAGTAAAAGTAATAAATAAAGCTTACAGCATTAGGGTGTTCAAAGCGGTCTACCCCCTTATACTGGCGAACCTTCGTCTTTAACTTAAGATCAGGCGGGTTTTTAAAATGGTAGGCCATAATAACAGAGCGTTCCATAAAGCGTTTAAATTGAAGTTGTGGATGCTAACAATGAAGGATAAAGTTCAGTTCCACCTCAATGATGGGCAGGTGGCGTACTTACAATAGAGGAAAAAAGCTTACAGCATCGGGATCCCCGGCGGGCCCCCCATCAAAATGGCAGAAGCGCTCCGGGTTTCCCCTAGCAAACTACCGGGGGGCTTTTACTCTGGATGGCCGAAGCAAAGCGGGTACATAATCTGGTTATATATTGAAGATGGTGGGCGCTTCCTTGGAAAGAAAAAAGATGCATTTCAAGGATCACTGATGTCAGGATGAGTACAACGTAATAATAAAAGCTTACACATTGATGTTAAAAAGGGGTCTACCAGCCTTATACTGAGCGAACTGCGTCTTTAACTTCAAGATCAGGGCTTCAAAAAAGGATGCCATAATCAACGGTTCCATAATCTGGTTTATAAATTGAAAGTTCAGATTGGTCCTAACAATGGAAGGATAAAGATTCGTTCCCAGCCATTACATTTATGGTCAGGTGGTACTTACGTACAGGAAAAACTACAGCATCAGGTCCCAGGCAGCCCTCCATCAAGAACTGGCAAGCATGCGTGTTCCTCTAGATCAAACTACATGGTGCTTTATGGTATGGCGTGCAAAACTGCGCTACATAATCTGGGTTTTATATTGAAGATCGGGGGTGGGCGCTTCCATTGGAAAAAAAAAGATGCATTTCAAAGGCCCCTGATTAGGATAGTACAATAATAAATAAAAACTTACAGCATTCGATGTTGCAAGGGGGTTCCAGCCTCGCATACTGGTTCCTCTTTATCTTCCAAGATCAGACGCTTTCAAACTGTATGGCCCAAAACAAACAGCTTCCCTAATGCGGTTATAAATTGAAGTTGGGGGGGTGTAAAATGGAAAGGGTAAAGATGCAGTTTGAACGCCCTGATGGTGGTTGGTAGTACGTATGGGGAAAAAAGCTTTCCCGATCCGGGGCATCCCCCACATCAAGCACAGGCAGAGCGCATGCGTGTTTCCCCCTAGATCAAAACATGGTGCTTTTCCCGGTTGGGCCCTGCAAAACTGCCTACATAATCTTTTTATATTTGAAGTTGGGTGGGTGCTAACTGGAAAAGGGTAAAAATCGGGTTTCCCCGGCATCCTGATGGTATTAGGGAGTACGTATAGGAAAATACACAGCATCCGGGGAAAGCCCTACATCCAAGCACAGGCAGAGCACATCGTTTTTCCCAGATCAAACTACTCGGTCTTTTTTCACTGGGTTTGCCGTAAGCAAAAACGGGGCCTCAAAAACTGGTTTATATATTGAAGATAGGGCCCCATTGGAAAAAAAAAAGATGCCAAAGGCATACACTGATGTCCCGGATAGGGACAACATTAATGAATAAAAGCTTCGGGGGTTGATGTTTCAAAGGGGGGTCTACCAGCCTGTTTCTGGGGAACCTTGCGTCTTTCTTCCAAGATCAGCGCTTTCAAACTTATGGCCATTCAACAGTAGCGTTCCATAATGCTGGTTAAAATTGAAATTCGGGGGGGTGCTAACAAGTACAGGATAAAAATTCAGTTCCCAGCCTCAATGATGGTGGTGGCTACTTACAGTACAGGAAAAAAAAACTTACAGCATCCGGGGGTCCCAGGAGCCCCCCATCCAAAAACTGGCGGCCGCGTTTTCCTCTAGATAAACTACATGGGGGCTTTTTCTCTGGTAGGGGGAAACAAAAATGCCTAATAATCTTTTTATTGAAGATGGGTAGGCTTCATTGGGAAAAAAAAAGATGTTTCAAGGGATTCCGTGTACAGGATGGTAAACGTAATAAATAAAAACTTTCAGCATTCGATGTTGCAAGGCGGTCTACCAGCCTGATACTGGGCTAACCCGTCTTTTCTTCCAGATCAGCGCTTTTAAACTGGGTACCAAACAAATGCGTTCCATAATCGGTTATAAATTGAAATTGGGTGGGTCGTAACAATGTGGATAAAGATTTAAATTCCCACCATGAATGATGGTCATTACTTTTTGAGAGGAAAAAACACAGCATCCGGGGGTCCCCGGCAGCCTCCCATCCAAAAACGCAAGCGCATCGTGTTTACCCCCTAAATCAAACACATCGGGGGCTTTTACTCGGTATGGCCGTAAAGGAAAAAGGGGGTACATAAACTTTCTATATATTTAAGTTGGTGGGTCCTAACAATGGAAAAGGATAAAAAGGGTTCCCAGGAACGCTGATGGTCAGGTTGAGTGTACAGTATGGGGAAAAAAGCTTAAAACCGGGATCCCCTGCCTCTACATCCCAAACACAGGCAGAGCACATGCGTGTTTACCTCCCAGATCAAAACTACATCGGGTGCTTTTTCACTGGTATTGCCTAACAAAAACGGGCTACATAATCTGGTTATATATTTAAGATGGGGGCGCTTCCATTGGAAAGAAAAAAATGCATTTCAAAGGCATACCTGTGGGATGGTCAACTTTGAATAAAGCTTAAGGGTTGCGGCGGTCTCCAGCCTCTATCTGGGCAACCTTGCGTCTTTTAAATTCCCAAAATCAGCGCTTTCAAACGGGAAAGGCCAAAAAAACCGTGCGTTCCATAATCTGGTTATAAATTGAAGTTGGGGGGGTGCTAACAAGTACGGATAAAGTTAGTTGCCCAAGTGGTCGGGGGTCACAGGGGAAAAAACCAGCATCCGGGCATCCCAGGCGGGCCCCCCACCAAGGGCGGGGGAAAGGGGTCGTATCAACCTCGTAATCAAACTACCTGCTTTACTCTGGTATGGCCGTAAGCAAAATCGGCCTTTAATGCGGTTTTTATTTGGGAAGGCCGGGGCCTCCGGAAAAAAATGCCCAAAAGGCCCCTGATTAGGGTGAGCACAACATTTAATAAAAAAAACCATTCGATTTTCAAGGGGGTCTACCACCCGGGCGGCGAACCGGCAATTAAAAGACTTTAAATGGAGGAAAAAACCGGCGCCTAAGCGGTTTTTGCGGGGTGGGGTTGGGGGGATGCGTTGGGGATTTTGGGGCGTAGGGAAAAAACTCCGCCGGGCTCCCCCCTTTCGAACGACGCCTGTTTTTTTACATGGGGTTTTAAAGGGCCTCAAAAACGGGCGGTTTGTGGTTTTGGGGTGGGGGGGCCTTTTGGAAAGAAAAAGATGCATTTCAAAAGGGAACACGATTAGGATAGGGACAACATTAAGTAAAAAACGCATTGATGTTGCAGGCGGTCTACCACCTTATACTGGGGGAAACCCTTTCGTCTTTAACCCAAAAATAGCGCTTTCAAAATGGTATGGCCCTTGAAAAGTACGTTCCATTGCGGTTTTAAAAATTTGGGTTGGTGGGTCGCTAACAATGCGAAAAAAGATTCAGTTAATGCAATGATGGTCGTGGCTCACAGTACGGAAAAAACCATCCGGGGATCCCCGGCGCCTCCCCTAAACGGAACGCATGCGTTTTTTCCTGTCAAACTACCGGTGCTTTTACTGGTTTGCCTAAGCAAAAACGGGCTCATAATCTGGTTATATTTGAATAGGGTGGGGGCTTCCATTGGAAAGAAAAAAATTTTAAAAAGGGATACACTGATGTCAGGTGTGGGGGTGGGTTCTGGCCCCACTCCCTTTGCTGTTGGGGAACCCGAACCACCCTCGATAATGTAACCAAAGTGGGAAACAGTCAATGGGGGCAAATAAACAATTGAGCAAGGGTGGTATACAAAAAGTCAATTGCTTTTATTAAAAACAGTCAACAAAACAAAAATTCAAAAAATTTAATCTTCAATAAATAAATAATCCATTAAAAAAAGGGGGGATAAAAAAAAATAGAAAAAAAAAAATCCTTTAAAACGAGAGGGGTTTAAAACTTTCAGAGCAGTTTGAAAAACCCCCAA
>NW_024384725.1:0-35362 GCF_016835505.1 Polypterus senegalus
CTGACCTAATTAAAAGATGCATTGGTTTCACACATATTTCAAATGGATTAATTGAAGTGTGTTATTGAGTTTGATTGGATTGTCAGTCATTACCCAAGTGCATTGGCAGGCTGTCTGACTCAGACTGCAGAATAAGGAGAAGGATACGAGGGGACAGAACAGAGATAGAGATAGAAGAAAACTTTGGACAGAATTGAGATTTATATCTATCACTATTAAGCAGGAGATGTTTAGTTGACCATAGCGACACTTGGATAAATCTTTTGATATTCACATACGATGAAGGAGAAAAGCCATTTAAATTCCAGTGGAACCTGCTGAGTTATACTGAATTGTCAGTCAGCTCTTTCAAATAACAGTTATGCTCCTTCAATGGAGCAGATGGCTTATCTCAAACCATCTGTAAAATAGTTCAAATGACCAGTTTCCTTTAGATAAGCTCATTTTCATACAGTTTCTGTGTTTTTCAGAATGTGTTTTTTACGTCGTCACATCAATTTGCTTCTCAGGCATCTTCCATTGTCTTCTGGGGATCCCAGAGCACCTCATGTGGCGTCAAAACATGTATTTATAAAAGACACCTTGGACATGGTTAGCAGCGTCATCTCTTCTGATCTTTTGTCTCTGAAGAAATATATTTAATTTTCCTACTTTTTAATTTTACCATTCATCTGACCTTATCATCAGGCCTCCATTTATGGACTGTATTTTTCTTAATTAGATACATAACTATCTTATGTAAGTGTGCAATATTGATTTTACATATTATTTATACATTATAATTCTTATTTCATTTTAAGTTGTTTTCCTTTGCATATAACTACTTCTTTGACATTTTGTAAAGCACTTTGAGCTTCAACGTTTGTATGAAAATGTGCTATTGAAATAAACGATATTGCTGTTACATGATCCAAAGATCAGGGGCTCACCAAAGGTTTATTTGTCTCAGTGAAATTGCCTTCTGTAAGCTCCTTTTTAAATCTCTGAGAATCTCGTTTTATGCTTTAATTAATTTCAATTTTAAAAACAAATGTCTGTCTTGTGACATTATAGATGTTTCAGTAAAATGTTGTATAGGGTTGCATTTTCTATTAATATTTTGTATTTGTAAATCTATGTATGATTTGTATGTTCATCTTATGAGAAGAGTGCTATAAAAGAATAAAATGAATTTAAACAAAGGTACAGTAAATAACAATTAAAACAAAACAAACTTTCAAATAAATAAATGACCATGCAAACTTTTTCAATTAAATGTTTTTAATATATATAAGAAAAAGAAGGGACAGCTGTCAAAATAAGTTATCGTTAGTAAATAAATGCGCAATTTTTTATTTATTCTCGCATTTATTTAGAATAAATTTATTTATACTTTTGCTACACTTTGCTTCAAATTCCACTTTGCACATTTACATTCGTGTTTGCTTTTTTTTCAGCTTTGGGATTTTACATTTCAAAGTATGCTCTTATTTTATACGTTTCAAAATGCAGTCAAAATTTCTGTTTACATTTCAAAGTACACTTCAAATTTCATTTGCTTTTCAATATAGTAGACAAAACTGGTGCTGTCAATCACAGATGGGCCAAACCCTAGCAGAGTGTTATCTAGATCTCATGTTCCTCGAGTTGAGGAAACTCTGACCTGAAGTATCATTACAGTCCACATTAATAAAGACAACACACAGAATACGGCTCAAAGATCACCGCATTATTGTCAGCCTTGTCATGGTACCTCTCCCATGCATGATTTGCTTCAGTACTTAGTGATGTCCTATTTGCTAAAAATAACGATGTAATAAACATTTCTTAAGAACGCTTGAATAGGACGGGGAGAATCTTTAACCATTGCTATGTGATTTTGTTTCTGCTGCATTTTAAATGAGATATACATCTGGGCTTTGATTCATCCATCTTCTTCATTTTGAGTCAAACTATTGTGATTTTACTTCAATCCCGAATTTATTAACTGGGCACTTAATCTACGAGGGAGGTGTTGCTACATGAAACACAGCTATCTCATTCATTCCTGACCAACAACAAGCAACAAGGTGCTTAGAACGTTTGTGTTTGCCTGACAGTGCAGGGACTCAGCAAGCTGCACAAATCCTAAAATATTTTATTTACAGTGATACCATGGGTGAACCAAACTCTGCCTCAGATATTAAATTATGTTCTTGGATTAACTCACATTTTAGTTCATAATAATGAAAATGCTTGAAACTGCCTGTCTGTTAAAGTAGGACATTTTATATTAGCAAATGCGATCATATATAACATTTAACTTTGTTCTGTGGTAACAGTTTACATAAAATACGTCTTAATCTGTAAATGTGTAACACGACTTTTAACGGTTAACTATTTTGGGACTTTTGGATGTTATTTAATGGCAGAGGGGTGTCGATCAAATGTGCCTTTTATATGAGTGCTCATTGGTGGGATTGAAATGCTAGTATACAGTAGGTGTAGGGAGAAGTCAAGCAAAATGACCAAACTAAAAAGATTACAGGATGCAAGCTTTCAAGGGGGCCTGAGTTGCCTCAAAAGGTTGCATATTGTAATCTTTTAGTTAGACTCTTACTACATACACCATAATGCTAACACAGTGCAACACCCTCGTATTACTGCTAGTACAGGTAACGAAGCCAAGTGACAACAGGAGCTGTTCTCTTAAGACTAATCAGACTTGCTATGGTGAGCCACCACCAGCTGGTGTAAAGAAGGCTCTTGGATGTCATTCATAGCATTGACTCAAGACTTTTTTGATTTAGTATTTTCCGCATCAGTATGCTACATCATTATTGCACATACCACCCACATAATGTTTATTTTGTTTCTTTTTATCTAAATGTATAGTAGATGTGCTTTTAGTTTAAATACCCTTCTGCCTAGAATCAAGTTTTCGTGCCAAGAAAGTGATTTAAACATTGAATTTCTTTTACAGTGAAAATAATGATCTTCAGTCTCTGGTCCCGAATAATAACTCATTTAGGGACAGAAATTACAGCTAGCCAGGAGCAGCTTACATGTGGGGTCAAGCAGCACGAAGAAGGCTGTTGCAGAGAGGAGGAGGTAAGCAGTAAGCAAAAGAATACACGACTTTCATCTCGCAGCTTTAGATTATGTGAATATCCGCGATTACTCCTGCTAGACTCAGCATTATTTAAAAGGTGTTTGTGTGGTTATTTTTATATATTTTAAGCCATTAGAAAACTCTCCCACACTGTTAACATTATTAGAGCCCTCTAGACTGAAATAACACCCTTTAGTCAAAAGTTTAAACTGTGCTCCATGACAAGACAGAGATGACAGTTCTTTCTCACAATTAAAAGAATGGAAACATATCATCCTCTTCAAAGAAGTCGCGTCAGGAGCAGAGAATTTCAGAGGGAGAGAGAGAAAGAGCTCGCAAAGAAAAGCAAACAATCAAAAAATCAATACGTGTGCTTTTAAGTTTGCTGCGGCATTTTTTAGAGGAGCGTCAGTATCTTCTAAGCAAACAGCCTCTGTGCAAACAGCCCCTCCGTCAGGCGCAGAGAACGTCAGAGAGAGAGAGCGAGATTAAAGCAAACCATCAAAATATCAATAAGTGTTCTTTTGGAGCGCGCAATAAAGCAGCATTTTTTAGAGGCGTCCGTATCCACTAGGCAAACAGCCCCTCTGCTCACAGCCCTCCGTCAGGCGCAGAGGATGTCAAAAGGGTGAGATGGAGGCAGAGACAAGCAAACAATCAAGCTCGTGCGGGATGCATATCTTATAGCATTGAGGGGTTTTAGTTAATATGTAATACGTGCTCTGATTGGGTAGCTTCTAAGCCATCTGCCAATAGCGTCCCTTGTATGAAATCAACAGGGCAAACAAACTGAGGAAGCGTGTAGCATAAATTAAAAGACCCATTGTCCGCAGAAATCAGCGAACCAGCGAAAAATCCATGATATATATTTAGATGTGCTTACATTTAAAATCAGCGATAGAATGAAGTCGGAAAGTCGAAGCCGATATAGTGAGGATTACTGTATTTCATTTTATATATTTGAGAACAAAGAGGCCTGCTTGTATATTTTTAAGTTAAGGCAGTAGGGAATAGGATGGAATTACATTTATTAAATACAAGGACAGCTGATCTAAAATACAAGAGATCAACTAATGGTACTGCAAAATTAGACCATCCATGAAAACATACACCATAAGATGTTACTAATTTATTTTCTTCTAGTCCTGCCTTTTTACTGAAATTACAGTGTTTGAAGACATACATTGCAAAGTGGGTGCACGGTGGCGCAGTGGTAGCGCTGCTGCACACAGTGAGGAGACCAGGTTTGCTTCCCGGTCCTCCCTGTGTGGAGTCTGCATGTTCTCCCGGTCTGCGTGGTTTCCTCCCACAGTCCAAAGACATGCACATGAGGTGTGTTGGCGATCCTAAATTGTCCCTAATGTGTGCTTGGTGTGTGTGTGCCCTGTGGATTTGTCTCCCTTGTGTCCTGTGCTATTTTTATTGTTACCTTTATATATTTTAGAAGATCTGCAGCTTTCATCTTAAAGCATGCATTGTGTAAAATCATGTATTCTAAAGAGTTTCACAGTCATTTAAAACATGAAACATACAGTAGATATGACAGCATGTTGCTTGCGTATGTACCACTTACTGTATACTCTGTACAGATGGCTGTAGCACATCAGAGAACGGACTGCTGCAAACTCTTTCATGTAATTAGTCAATCAGATTGCAAAAGTCCACACATAAACAAAGATGGGCGAGAAGAAAAGCAACAAGAGGGAAAAAAACAGCCTGAAATGCACTTAAACATCTCCACATGCTGCTATTAGTACGGAATTTACCGTAAAGTGTGCAGTATCTTAGAAAAAAATGAAATTTGTCAACACTTTTTGCATAATTTAATTCCTTTTAAATTCATTATTTTGTTTAACACCCTTAGCCAAGATGACTTACAGTGTGTAGTGTACTCGGTTCACAGAAATTCTTCAATTTCTTGTTATCTTAAACAATTTTGGATGGCTAGACCACCATAAGCAAACAATATGTTGCAACTCAGATTTCCATTTACATTATTTCCTTAGCACACACTTTTTTTCTGCAGACCAGTGGCCAAATCTTAACCCCCGGTTTGACACAGACATAAAGAGAAACAAAAAGAACTGATCTCAGAGAAAACAAAAAGGAAGATTTAAAGTAGTCCATAAACACGAAGAAGAAACCTGCAGTACAGTTCCTACTGTAGGATGGAGTGAGGAAAACAAAAAAGTCCTCCGCGAACGGCTTCCGGCTGGCAATCACGAGTCTGACTCAGCAAACGGGAGCACCCAGAGAACACCAGCCCCTCCTCTTCTCGGGGATTCGTCACACTGATTCAACATCGGGGTGGCACCACAAATAGCAGGCGTCCCAGGGTGAAGTCTGATCCTGCGATTCTTAAAGCGCAACAGTCGCCTCCTTGCCTTCTGCCTTTTCCGTTTCCTCCCTCCTCGATCCGCCATTCCTCTTAAAGAAAAGTTTCCCGCCAAAACATTCTCTCCCACTTGGTTCTTATAGTAACATGATTAGCGGGCGGATCCTCCCAGCACTTGGTCGCCCACAAAAGTGCCTGAAGGGCTATTCATAGACACCCTCCCAGTCACATTTTAAAGTGACAGACAGTCCAGAAGGACAACCCGCCTGACCAGTTATGTAGCCTCGCTGCAATATACTTTTACTGCATTTTCTACTGCTTGGTGGACATTTCCCACTTTTGACATATCTTTGTCGTACATTGCATATCTTTTATTCATGTACTTTGTGCCTTTTTTTTGTTTGGTTTGCTTGATTTCAGAAACGATATAGTGGTAGATTAGGATTAGCTATTGAAGGCAGGCCACACTGATTATGAAGGCACTGAATAGGTGGGAAAATTCTTGAAAACACAGAACTTTCTTAATAGCTCCGTTCTTCATGTTAGTGATATTGTTTGCTATGGATGCTACTTTCTTTTTTTTTTCCTCCCCGCTGCTGCTGATATTTGGATGAATTAATAGCATATTTATTGTATATTTATACTTTTATTAAATCATAATAACAACTAGACAAAACATACCAGTGTCTGCTTAACAAGCGGTCAGGTGAGAAAAACTTTTGTGGAAATTTTTCATTGCATCAGGGTTGGTTTCTATGTTATGAAAACAAAACCCAAAAGATTTTCAACCAAAAATACAAAAATAAATAAAAGAAGGGTTTCTATTTTCAGTGTTTTCACATTCCAAATGAATAGCTATATTTATTTTAATTGCTTCCTGTTTGCTAACCGCTGCCAAATAACAAAGAAACAAACTAATCTGGCCTCATTTGCACCTGTCTGTGTGTGTGTGTTACGCATGTAATGGCATTTTCACTGAAGTACCTGTAAAGAAAATAAGTGAATTACAAACAAATAGCAATGTGCTTTGGTCCACAAAACTGCAATGGGCACGAATGTGCTATAAACTTGATAAGTTGAAATAAGCAAATAATGATGTCTAAAAGGGCAATTATAGTTTAAAAGGAAAGCCGAGGTTAAAACCCATCTAAACAAAAAAAGGTGGCACCAAATCAGTGCCACGACCCAAGTGTAAATGTATTGCCACGGTTTCATCCCTGGCTCTAATATCTTATCTCTGTTTTATTTTTATTTTATCATCATTTTATACTCTTTTTAATTTCTGTTTCTAAAAATGTTCCTTACTTCTTGTATTTTACTGTTCTTAATGAGTATTTTTTACATTTCTTGTTATGTATTGCTTGTATATGTTAATATAGTTTTTTCTGTCGGCTACTTTCCATGTGTTTTGTGTGTGGATCCTAAGGGGGTAGAGACCCAGCACTGCATCTGTAGGACCACCCAAGTTCAAGTTCATAAACTTGAAAACCTCAGTGCCAGTACTGTGGCTATTGCTTGCCCTCATCTTTATGTAAGCGTTATACTGGGGCCACAAACATGACAAACGGGTTGTGAGGCTTTATGGAAGACCCAAGAAGCAGGCCAGGAACTTCATCAGCCTCCCCAGATCTGGCAAAACTACAGCCTGCCAATCTGAAACACCACCAGAAAGCTTTGGTGTGCACAGACCTGAAATGGGAGCCTGGCTTTAAAATTTAAAAAATGCTGAATAAATAGTCCCAACATACAGTATACAAATAGTGCTCCTCTAGGCATAATCACCATGTAACCACTGGGTAAATGAAATAAGTTGGAAAAAATTTAATAGATTGTAAGGCAAAAAAGGACAAAGAGAGCCTAAAGTTTTGGGGCACGAGCTAGTGATCAATGTATAATTATTTGACGAAATAACAAACATGAGTTAACAGCATAAAGAACATCTTTCCAGATGTGAGTCAAAATGCAACTGGCACAAAGTGGCAGTGGAGTCGATTAATAGATTGGGGAAGCCAAAAGGCAGGTCAGGTGACCTGAACCCAGAAGTGATGTCATTCATCTTCTCCAGTCATCAGCTCTGCATGAGAAAGGAGGGAGAGACATTAGGCGACAGCGCTAGGCCTTGAGTCAGGGTAGAACTGCCATTAGACAAGCCCTGTAGTTGTCTCCCAAACTTAGATCTGTGACAAAATAAATCATTTCTTATGGAAGGCAAAAGGAAAAACTGAAGGAGAAAGGGGCTATAACAGTGAGTGCAGCTGGGTGATAAATTGGACTGGACTGCCAATACTGATGCTCTGTGTAAGAAAGGACAGAGCCGACTATACTTTCTCAGAAGGTTGGCGTCCTTCAACATCTGCAATAAGATGCTACAGATGTTCTACCAGACGGGTGTGGCGAGTGCCGTCTTCTACGCGGTGGTGTGCTGGGGAGGCAGCATAAAGATGAAGGACGCCTCACGCCTGGACAAACTAGTGAAGAAGGCAGGCTCTATTGTAGGAGTAAAGTTGGACAGTTTAACATCCGTGGCAGAAGCGGCGGCGCTGAGCAGACTCCTGTCAATCATGAAGAATCCACTACATCCACTGAACAGTGTCATCTCCAGGCAGAGGTAGCTTCAGTGACAGACTGTTGTCACTGTCCTGCTCCACTGACAGACTGAGGAGACCCACACTATCGACTCTTCAATTCCACCCAGGGGAGTAAATGCTAACATTACTCAAAGTTATTGTCTGCTTTTACATGCATTTTTATTACTATTTAATTTAATATTGTTTTTGTATCAGTATACTGCTGCTGGATTATGTGAATTTCCCCTTGGGATTAATAAAGTATCTATCTATCTATCTATCTATCTATCTATTGTGACAGAATTAGGGTTTTCGCACCCTTGTACCCTCGGACCACACGTCAGACACCAGATAAAAGTCCAATAATTATTTATTATAATAATAATTGTGCAAAAGCACCACCACTCCACTATTCTTCAATAAACAATACAATAAACTAATAAATTACAATCCTCCACTCCCAGACGGCTTAGCCACCCTGCCTCCCAACTCAGCTCTCCGTCTGGGAGCTCCCATGATCCTTTTATATTCCCTGACCCGGAAGTGTTCCTATCTTCAGTCCATGTGATTCTCAATCACTTTCGGTCAGAGTAAAATTTCTTTTCTTCAACCTGGAAGTCGTCGCTCTTCCTATGACGAACCTCCGGGTCACAGAGGCACAAGAGCCCTCGGTCCTCCCTGTAGCTCCCTCCTGTGGCCCCCATGGCATCCAGCAGGGCTGTACAAAAAACACATTGTCCATGATGCCCCGATGGTCTTCTGGGACCTCCATGCTGCAAGGAGGGCTCCACCTGGCGCTTAGGGGTATTGGCTGGGATGAATGGACAGCCATATCTTACACTATCTAACTAAAAGACAATCCAGGGCGAACAAATCCAAGACAAAAAAAACAAAAAATAAAAAGTAAAATCCAAGGAAAGAACTGAAAAAACAAACAAACAAACAAACAAACAACAAAAGAAATACCCGAGAACCTCTGACAAATGCAATGAAGCACTGCGGAGATCACCTGACTGTAAAGGCTGAGGGTGGTCCTTCTCTTGGAGCTCCCCACAAACACATTTAAAGATACAGTCCATAAATGATAAACAGTGAATGAACTTAAAAAGAAATCATTTGGAATTAGAATATCTACTGCTGATCAAATATTACTTTTTTTGTGAGCCATTCTTTCAAACTGCAATGAATTAAATAGAGTGTAAATAAATTACCATACATTTATTTTCTGTAGAAAACAAACATGCAGACCTTTTTTACTTGAATGCATTAAAGGGTAGCAGTTTCAGAGTAAATATAGTAGATTACCTTAAATTCTTTTGTTACAAAAGGCAAGTCATCAGTCTCTTAATGTCAAGCATGTAAATCCTTAAACAAAATACACAATAACCTTCTGGAAAATCGAGTGTAAAATAGTGCAGATCCTTCTTACTCCAGGATAGGCAACAAATGGTTAAGATGTTCATTCATGTGACTCTTGATATATTCGTGATGGTAAAGGCATAATGTCATTAATTAACTGTGTCAGAATGGTTGCTAAAGTAGCAGCTATTAGATGATGCATTTCAAATTGATTTTTAAAAAATGAGATTCTTGGTAATTTATCATGCAATTGTTCTTTAACACTGGAGTGAGGTGACTAAAATGTTAAGGCAAGTACCATTTTACTACTTATGTATGTTAATTCAGCCAAGCTATCATTTCGAGTAAAAGAAGAAGAAGCAAATGATGCTATCAGTAAAAGAACTTTTGTAAATGGTACTGCATATTTGGATCAAAGGAAATTTTTACCATTAAGTACAGCTACAGCATTCATAATAATGCGCTGTGATCTGACCTTTCAGGCACTAGTTTGGCATTTTTTGTCTAATTTATTCAACAGGTAACGCTTTGCACAAATGTTGCATTTTCTGTATCCCAAATATGAAATACATTCACACTTTTAAGATATAACTCGGTGAAGAAGGAGTTAATTGTGTATTACATTTTTAATTTACATCAAACATACAATAGGTGTAAATTGGATGGCAGATATGTTGTTTGTAGAGAATATTATGTAAAATAAATAAGAAAAATGAAGCAATTAGCTTTTAGATTCGTGTTTTTACATGTATGTAAATATTGCATATGATGTACTCTCATTCCATCCATCCATTTTCCAACCGCTGGGTCTGAATAAAGGGTCACGGGGGTCTGCTGGACCCAATCCCAGCCAACACAGGGCACAAGGCAGGAACCAATCCCTGGACAGAGTGCCAGCTCACCACAGTGCACACAATACTAGGGATAATTTAGGATCGCAATGTGCCTAACCTGCATGTCTTTGGACTGTGGAGGAAACCCACACAGACATGGGGAGAACATGCCAACTCCGCACAGGGAGGACCAGAAGTGGACCCAGATGGGTCTCCTTACTGGAGGCACCGTGCCACCCATGTACTCTCATTCTTGAGTTTTATTTTTTTCATTAAGGAGAAAACTGCATTCATGTCCACCTAATGAAGGTTGAAGAACTACATTTTTTAAATGATTAATTAAGTTTAACTATAAACCCAGTGTACACACTTCTTTGCAAACATTGAACCTAAATTTTATTCTTACATGATGAGCATAACTCACACAGTCTGAAATAACATCATTTACATGATAAGCACCTTCTGAAGTAAACTATAGCCAACAGGAGGAATTTTACTTTTAGAATGTTTCTGATACTGAATATATCAAGCTTCTTCATTCTGGAATGATGTCCTTTTACTGTAAAAACTTTAAAATGCCAATTTCTTCCTTTTGGAATTGGCAAAGACATTGTAAAGAGAGTGTTGCTATGTAAATGTATTTTTCTACATTATATTCAGATATTATGTACAAATAGATAGACAGACAGAATTTTATTTGTCCCCAGTGGGAAACTTGGCTTTTACAGCTTAAAAATAAAGACCTAAATAGATAAACATACTGTATATACTCACACAATTATATGAGCCACACCAGAATGACTATAAAGCAAAATTTTAAAAAGAGGAAAACGTCTGACATGGCATGGCCAGTCCCAGTGAGGCACTGTACAGATAATATTGCTGTTCGTATAAAGTTGCCCCAAAAAATTTAAAGCCAATCTCAACTACAACCAAATCACTGCTCAGAATTTCACAAAATTTGGGATACAAATTTAAGACTTGGGGGAAAAAAAAGTTAATTTAAAGATTGCGGTTTGACCTTTTAAACTTCCATCCATGCATCTATTATCCAACCTGCTATATCGTAACTACAGGTTCACAGGGGTCTGCTGGAGTCAATCCCAGCCAACACAGGGCACAAGGCAGGAAACAAACCCCAGGCAGGTGCCAGCCACCAGCCTTTTAAACTTCAAAACTGTCAAACACAATAGCAGTTGAACTCTAATTATGTAAGATGTAGTTGTCCGAAGGGTGAAGGTCGGACAACAGGAGAATTTTTGGGATGCCAACTCAGCCCTCCTCATTTACTTGCAGTCACTAAAAACAAAACAACGCTCAATGGAATACAAAATTAAAAAAGGTTGTCACGTGAAGAGGTGGCTGCTTATTTATCCGGTTCTGCCGCTTGGTCAGCTGATATGGAGCTCTTTTCTTTAGGTTGTCTCCTATTAAGTGATGAGGTCATCTTTGTAGCCCAGGGACCAGAAAGGGAGGAGTTAGTTGGCCTCACTGGGCAGTTTCTTGGAACTGTGAGGGTAGAAAACAATAAGACAGTTAGTGGCAGCTCCCTCTGGGCAGGGTGTATCACATACCTCGGATAGTAGACAAGGAAACACTGCCACATTTCACACCTTGATTAAGTTACCGATAGATTTATATTTATAGTGGACTAAAGTGTGAAACATGAACTTTAGTGCTATTGCATCTTGCATTGATTTTGAGAAATTCCACCATATACTGTCCTCATGTAGGAGACATACGGAGAAAGCCGTGTATTGATTCATTTGGAAGTTTTCTCATTTGGGAACTTTTGGTTTTTCAATCTTTTCTTTAGTTCTTCTAGTGGTGTTTGTGTGCCATTAGAAATTACAGTGTTTGGCGTCACTACACACACGTGATTGCTCACACAGAAGGCCATCAGAGCAGCACATTTCATGGGGTATGATACACAAAGATGAAGTGACACAAGACTTTTTTGTTTGTTTTTTTTCTAGTGTAAGTGATGTAATCTTAAAGCTTGAGTAGATACTTATAGAATTTCACAGTGCTAAGATGTATTTTGTTTTGTTTTGGACTTGTGCGTGGCTGGCACCTATTGTGAGTGTCTCCCTTTCAACATTTGCCTATGCAGTCTCATAGGGATGATTTGTAGCAAGTCAGCCAAGTGGAGTTCTAGCAGCTTGCTTATTTCTGTCAAGTCATTTATTAACAAGGAGGTGACAATCTGGTATGGCCTCTCTCCGACCAAGCACCTTCTTGGCTGTTAGTTTTGTATTTGCCAGGTGAATGAATGCAACAGATGCACGTCTCTTTGTTCTTGGTTTTGTCTCTGCTATCTCCTGGCTCTTTCTTCATCTAGGGTCCTGCTAATCTGTGTGTTAGCTGCCTTTCCTGCAGCGTCCCTGTATCAAACCAAAATGCAAAATATACCTTCTTTGTGTTACCAGTCTGCCCTCCTGCTTAAAGCCACACTTTTAAGACCTTTCCAGATGATAGAGTCATTAATTAAGTAGAACAGGTCATGTTCACAGGGCCTGTAGATCTCTGGATGTAGCACTTGGGTTCAATTTCATTTCTCTGAGCCTTATATGATCTGAGATTTACTGGGCATCCACCACTTGGAAAAATGTCAATGGTTTTGAATGTTTTCCCCTAGTAAATAATCATCCTCACTGTGAAAGTCAAATTCCTTGGAAATGCATCCTGACTCATGAGCAGCAGCAGTTGTTTCTCTAAAATTACTGAAGATACCTTTTGTCCTTGTCACCACAAAGTCGAATGCTCGATGTTGATGGCATCTAATCATCAACTAATCAAACAGGGCACCTAATTACCAGCCTAATTAATATGGAACCAGTAAGGACATCCTTACGCCTGCATAGATTTCTTCTGTAAATTGTCTTATTTTTTACTGAATTAAAAAATTGAAATCAATTATGCATCATCTATCATCAGAGGTAGTTAGAAATATATGATTATACAATTTGAAACATTAAAGCCATAAAATTTAAAGAGATAGTGCGTAACATTTCACATGACTGTAGGTTAGTATTCTGGGGACTACTGTATGTGTACTGTAATATAGTAAAATATATATAATAATATAATATATATAATATACTGTACTATACTATAATAATATATATAAAATACTGTAAAATATGACGCTTGACACTATCATTGAGATCTCTGACATGTTGCTCTTACAGTGATTTATTTATGAAAGTTTCATATTGGCCAAGCAGTGTAAAGTCCTTTTTAAAAAAGAGAATACCGATCATCAGAGTATATTATTTTTTTCTGTGACAGTTAATTAACATGAAATGTTTGTCAGTACTGAGTCTCCTTCGGTTGAAAGAGTGGCTCTGCATTTGAAAAGGAAAGCACGCACTGTGTCATTAGATAGAAGGCTGTCAGTTTCATTGATGACAGCAGAAACTTTCAAACTAAACACATGAATAGTCTTTACTTGATGTACAGAAAATAAGATCGAACTCTAAAGAAATGCTGCAGTGTTGCATAGCAGTACACAGAGTTATGGAAGCACTCAGATACCCAAATTAATCCAAAGTAAACCAAACCACACATTCTATACACTGAAGTGACAGTCTTTGACTTTGAATAATATCTTTTTAAATACATCTGAATTTAATTCCTGTAGAGGAATTCATCCGACAGCTCTAGCTGACAGATGACTGAATGCCTTTTGTGTATTTTTGTCACATCTTCCTTCTACTCCGTTTTCCTGCCTTTTCTTTTTTTGCCATTCTTGTCTGGAAATCTCCAGTTGTCTTTAGAATTTTTTTTAAAATTTGATTGATTTTGTAAATTATAGCAAGTAATACCCAAGTCAATCAAAAATACAATCAATGCTATGGCACATATATGTGTTTTTCATGTCGATTTCAACACCTATCCCTGATTTCTAACATTCAAGATGGCAACACTCATAATAATGACTGACATTGTGGAATCGCATACAGGCTCCTCATTGTGTGATGCATGCACAAGCTATATCATCATCCATCCATCTATTATCCAACCCGCTATATCCAAACTACAGGGTCATGGGGGTCTGGTGGAGCCAATTCCAGCCAACACAAGGTACAAGGCAGGAAACAAACCCCGCAGGCGCCACCCACCACAGGAGATATATCATAATGGTGATAATTAAAAATAAAGAGACATGAACATAACTTACTATTAGAAAGCTAATTGTTTTACCATTTTTTAATTTATTGTCATAGGGTTTACTTTCTTTGTTTATTTTTGCACTTTATTTTTTCTTAGTACTCTGTATTCGGCCTGTTGTTGTGGCCAGACCTGAGGGGACCATGTATATCCAATGAGACTGCTAGACCCATCCTTAAACTGACTGACATCTCCAAACTCAAGCAAAATCAATGATTGACAACTCTAATGGACAGAAGAACTCGCCTAGAAGGAGACACTGATTTTGTAACTTGAGGTGACTAATCCAATCAGGAGAGGTTCCACCTTCCTTCATAAACCAGTTGCACTCATTTAGTGAACAGATCTCCAGTCACACACTCACGAGATTCTCTGGAGAATTCTGAGTGAACTCTGAGGATTCAAAGTGACTGAAAATCTCTAAAAGTTCTCTGAAACTACAAACTGAGGAGCCGACACTCTCTGTCTCTATTCAGAGTTGAAAGCTGATTGAATCTGCCAAGCCAAAGTTGTGCCAGTAGTTTGAAAATGCTAAGCAGCAGCGCTTACTTCAAGAAGGTGCCAGAAAGAGCAATGCATTTCCATAGGACGTTGCAGACGCGCACAGAAAAGGACGTAACCGAGGAAAGCACTGCACACCACAAAGATCATGCAGAGAGAGAAAGAGTGCATTCCAATGCAAGAAAATCCTTCACTTGAACCCGGAGCATCAATAAAATCAACAACTCTACACAATATTGGACATCATCTTTAAAGACTTTATACAATAAACTATTTATCTGTGCCAAGATAAATTAGAACTCTAAATAACAAGTAAACAGCCAACCTGTTCTTTATTATGCTGTATGATCATCTGTCTAGTCTGTCTGTATCGTTTATTAACTATAAATTAATATATTGATATACTAGGGGCTCTGCCCTGCTAGCTTTGCTCACCAACCCCTGGGTTTGTTATCCGTATATACAATTTAAAGAGATTGTTATTTTCATTTCATTAATTTTTTATTTCTTGATATTTGCCAGTTATAAAGCTGTAGTGAATGAGTTATCCTCCCCCACTCCCTCGGTGGCTAGTGCCGTGCTGCATGATCTGTATGTTGTGCTGCGCGTCGTTCATTTAAAAGCCTGTGCAGCAGCTGTCCTTTTATCGCACTTCTTTATCTCGCGAGACTTCAAAGTGTCTTCCGAGAAGATCACGCCTCGCTCCCTCGCCTCCTCCCAATATTTCTTTTTATAATAGAGATGTATGTGCCTCAGTTACCTTGATACAAGTCTCATGGACAGAGACCTGCCTCCTACAACGGAGAAAGGTAAGGTAAATAAAGTAGGAGCCTTAACTAATTATTTAATTAATTCCTGACACTGCCAAAGGCAAAACTGATAATTAATCAAGTAAAACCTCTCCTCACTTCTTACACTGCTATCTCGTGTTATGCCTGGCTGAAAGTATACACAAAAGATTTTTAATAAAAGGATCAGGAAAAATTATTGTAATCCAAAAACAGGCCAAAATTCAAAACCTGTGAATCAAGGTGTCAAGAGATCAAACCAATACACTAAACTAGAATCGCAGTCAAGAAA
Organism: Polypterus senegalus; assembly: GCF_016835505.1. Taxonomy (NCBI): domain Eukaryota; kingdom Metazoa; phylum Chordata; class Cladistia; order Polypteriformes; family Polypteridae; genus Polypterus; species Polypterus senegalus. The sequence goes on from NW_024384725.1 coordinate 15,919, forward strand.
TCACAAGCAGAAAATTTAAGAATCAATAGGAGAAAACAGCAGCATGAGAGACATTAGAACTTGTCTTGTCCACAAGCTTGGATGAAGTACCTATTGAACGTCTGGGTTATAAATTATCACGTGTGTGACATCAGAGCAAGCAACCTCCCAGGATATGTCCCTAATAATGCATCCCAGAAGATGGAACTACAAAATGGCAGGAAACCCGGAAAACAAAATGGTGACACAATATAAATAAATAATAACTTCAATAAAAATGATCATAGCTCAAAATGACTAAAGAGCAGAAAATTATGATCTACTCTGAATTTACATGGTCTTTATAAAAAAACAGTTTAGAGTGTGAGTTGAATATTCAGAGTCTGAAATGCTATAATTACTGTAGTCTGTATAATAATAATAATAATACTTTTTTAATGTAGCACCTTTCCCATGCTCAAGGTTATATTTGTTTAAATGTGATATCCTGGAACACATGCCAAATGTATCCTGTCCCGAGAATTAGTAGATTCTGCGGTCAGTCAAGTTCTGGCCTCCCACAAATATGTCCTTCTCTGCTAATAGTAACTTTTATTTAAATAAGTACAGTAGATAAGCTGATTTATTGATCCCAATAGGATAATACAATGTACAGAAGACACACATTTTTATCTGTTTTTACCAGTAAAAATGACACACTAAGGGCCTCCATCACTCGTCCCATCTCACATGTTGACATGCCAGGTCCCAGTTTAAATCTTTTAGCTTCATTTAAGCCCATTGTAGAATCAGAGCTATTGAATCTGATATCTCAAGTGACGCCTTCCTCCTGTTTCCTTGATATTGTTCCATCAAAATTTCTCAAGAAAGTCATCAGCTCTGTTGGGCCAACATTTTGGCTATTATTAACAGTTCCCTATTAAGTAGCTGTTAGCAGACAATTTTAAAACCGCAGCTGTGCATCATCTACTTAAAAAGCCTCATCTTGACCAGTCTAATTTAAATTTTATAGACTTATCTGAAACCTAGCTCCTTTTCTGTCTAAGTTGCTTGAAAGGTTGTAGCTGGTCAGCTTTTAGCAGTCATAAATGAGCACAATATTTGTGAACAATTTCAATCAGGATTCGGAGAAAAGCACAGCAGTGAGACTGCACTCCTTAAGTCATTAATGACCTTCTTAGAAAAAAGGACTGAGCAAGACCTCAGTTTTAGTTCTCTTTGACTAAAGTGTAGCCTTTGGTACGATTGATTACTCTACATTGCAAACAGACTGAATCACTGGGTTGGTTTACCTAGAACAGTATTAAAATGGTTTCCTTCTTATTTGTCAAATAGAAATTTTTAAGTGGCCAGTGGCAATAGTGTCTTACAATTCCTTCTTAAATTATGTTTCCCACAAGGTCCTATCCTGAGTCCTTTATTATTTTATGTTTATATTTACCCTTACGCTTTATTATAAATAGTTAAATAAAGAAAACTGAAATCTTAGTGATTAGCAATAATGGATACAATGGGGGCTATTAGAAATAAACTGGATACATTAGATTAAAAGTCAAGACGGAGGTAAAAAGCTTAGGGTGATTGTTGACCAATCTGAATTTTAAATCACATATTAATCAGATCATTAGGACAGCATTTTTTCAACTTAAGAACATAAGTAAAGTTAGACCTCTTATATCACTGAAAGATGTTTTGGAAATTAGTTCACGCGTTTGTTTTCAGTCGACTAGATTACTGTAACGCCTCTCAGGACTCCCCAAAAAAAGACATCAATCAGTTACAACTAGTGCAAAAAATGCAGCTGCTAGAATCCTAACTAGGAAAAGAAAATCGAACACATTTCTCCATTTTTGATGCCCACTACACTGGCTGCCTGTGTCATTCAGGATTGACTTTAAAATACTGCTTATGGTTTATAAAGCCTTAAATAATCTGCTCCATCTTATATATCGTAATGTCTGACACCTTATATTCCAAATCGTAACCTCAGATCTTCAAATGAGTGTCTCCTTAGAATTCCAAGAACAAAACTTAAAAGAAGTGGTGAGGCGGGCAGGCGGCCTTCTGCTGCTATGCACCTCAAATCTTGAATACCTGCCAATGGGAATTCCCAGGCTTTAACATGGCCCTTTTTTATAACTTCAATTTAACTTAATTTAACTTAATCCTGATACTCTGTATGTTAAATTCATCATAATAACTATTCATGGTGGCTCTAAAATCGTACTGCCCCCTCTCTCTCTTCTGTTTCTTTTCGGTTTTTTTTGTGGTGGTGGCCTCGCCCCCCACCTCTAAGCGTCATGATGCTCCAACAATGATGGACAGTTAAAAAGGCGAAGTCTCGTGACCATCTTCATCAAGCCCTTCCAGAGAACCCTAAATCCAAAGAGGACTGTTTCATTTATATTAGGTAGAATGCCCAGAGGGACTGGGTGGTCTCTTGGTCTGGAATCCTCCCGATTTTATTTTTTTCTCCAACCGTGGAGTTTTTTTTTTTTTCTGTCCCCCCTGGCCATTGAACCTTACTCTTATTTGATGTTAATTAATGTTGATTTATTTTGTTTTTTTATTGTGTCTTTTATTTTCTCTTCTTTATTATGTAAAGCACTTTGAGCTACTGTTTGTATGAAAATGTGCTATAGAAATAAATATTTTTTGTTTATAAGTAAGCATGGCATTCAGTTCCATTGCTAACTTATGATCTACAACTTTACTTAACTTTTTGGATAATAATTCAAGTAGTTTAGCCTGCTTCGACAGTATTACCGACATAAAAAATGCATGTTTTTAATTTCCTTCAACAAAATTCAGATAAAATATAATTGGTAATTGTGAGTAATTGACAAAATGCTAATCTGGGTTTAAAGGGTTTTTATGGAAACTTAGCTTTTAGCTTTAAAACAATGGCCAGAAACTTAAGATGTTCTTTATGACTCCAAGTTAAACTTTGACTTTCATGTCAAAAACAGGCTCAGTCTTGTTTTTAAATAATCCTTAAATGATAAAGTCAGTCCCAAAACTGGGCTTCAGGGACACTGAAATTAAATTGTGCTCTTATTACTTCACAGCTGGATTACTGTAACCTTGCTCTCTACCAGTCTTAGCAAAACCAGTCCGTCTAGGCTGAAACTGGTGTACAATGGGTGAGGCAACCAGGTCTAAGTCCTCTGCTCATATCACCCTAATCTAGTCTCATTAAAATTGAATGCCAGTAAAATCTAGGATCCCGTTAAAGATCCAAATTGTAACCTACATAATTGTGGCCTCTGAGCGGGCTGGCTCCCGCTGAATGTTTTATCATACATATGGACCTCTCAGAACGTTTGACAAGTGCTTGATTAAAAAGAAAAGGGGGTAGAGCTTTCTGTTATGGCCCCCAAATTCTGATATCAGAGCATCTAATTTTGTAATTACATTTAAGTCTTGATTGCAAAATATTATTTTTGAGAGGGATTTCTTTCTTGTTAGGTTGTTTTAGATATTTCTATTATGTATTTTATCCATTTATTTGCTTTTAGCTATGATGGCTTGCTAATTTTCTTCATTTTTTTTTTGTTGTTGATCCAATTTTATATGAAATACTGTAATGTTTTTTATTTTACTTTTATTATTCTTCTTTATGCCTTTTGTTTTGACATTGTAAAGCACTTTGTGTATATCACTTGAAAAGTGCTCTATATATAAATGGAATGAACTACACTGAAGTATAAACAGTAAAATATAAAAAAAGCTTTTTGTTTTATTTTTTATGTATGTCCATACTCTATTTAAATGAGAATGTTAAAATTAAAGAAATATATTGTCAGAAGATAACTGCAAAGTCAAATGTCTTCTGCTAAAACCCTCTGTGGTAGAATAGCCTTGTGCTGAAGATGCTTGGCAGGTTGACCAGTATACAGTATGTCATGCATACCCAGGTAAAAATAAAATATGCTTCATTGTACTACAAATATACTTTAATATCAGAAGGGACATTTCTAACACACTATTGTTTTGTGCTAAAGATAAGTGCAAAGAAAATATAATACAAATGTACTCATTAAAAATACATTGAGTACTTGAGTGTACCTAATCTAAATATGCTAATTTGCACCAATAATTAAACTGATATTAAGTGTACTCTGACAAAGTGTACTACCCCTAAAATATATAACAATTTGTTATTAGTGCATTACTTAATACTGTGCTATGTATGCTTTAAATATAAGTTCAATTTTGGTGTACTTTCATACACTAATATTAAGTTCATTTTAAGAGTATTTTACTGCACTTCCTGGATGTAATATACAAAAAGTATGCAATATCTGAGTTGTAAATACATTTTGAAATATGTCACAAATATGTTTTCAATGTATTATCTGCTTGGCGGTGGCTGGCTGGCGCCCTGCCAGGATTGTTTCCTGCCTTGTGCCCTGTTGGCTGGGATTGGCACCAGAGACCCCGTGACCCTGTAGTTAGGATATAGCGGGTTGGATAATGGATGGATGGATTATCCTTGCATTTTGATTGAAATATAAATATATTGCCTATATATAATAAGTGAATTAACAAGTCTCTAAAATGTGGATTCAAATATACTTCAAGTAGAAACAAAGTTAATTTATGAAAGTACAGACAAAATAAAAAAGTGTACTTAAGTATATTTAAGCACATCTTAATGGGGTCCCAAAATAGCACATTTAAGTACACTTAGTTGTATTTTAGTATATATTTAATTACACTAATGATATTACAGTAGCACACTTGAAAATAGCACACTTTTAACACAATAAGTGCCCTTAAATTAAGTGTATTTTAGTGCAGTTTTTTCTGTACCTGGGTTGGCTACGGGCATTGTTTATGACAGCCCAGAGTTTGCATATGTCTACTAGTGATTCCACATTTTCTTGTTGGAATTTTCTGTTCTCATGCTACCACCTCAGCATGCCTGCCACTGCAAAAAAGCTTTACACATTGAACCAGCCGAAGAACCGATGCAGAAATGTTTTATCAACTCCAAAGAACCTGAGCTTCCTCAGAAAATACAATTGGGATTTTTTTTTTATTAAATAATTGTCATTTTTGCAGCCCAGTTCAGATTTCTATACAGGTACTTTTGAATCCTTGAATGTAGACTCAAGCCAGGAAACTGAGCCTTGCTGTTCATTAGGCCCTCTACCAGCCATTGGTTTTGCTATCTGAACTTAAACATGATGCCATGTGCACCCTCAAAATAATACTTCTTTCTACATCTACCACTTAAACACCCTACAGTTTAAGATCTTAAGGTCTAAAGCTTACCCTTAAAATGTTGTGATTGATGCATATAAGGTGAACATCAAAGGGAGCTGCTGTGGATCAATTCATTGGGGGTCCTACATCATTTATAAACAAATCTGTAGGCTCAGAAATGGTGGTCTACATTTAAAAGTAGGTAAATAATTTGAGATATTAAAAAGGCGTTCACCTTCACTGATGTTAGCATATAACCAAGTTGTTTTAAAAGCTCTGGAGAAATTAAAAAAAAAAAAAACATAAAACACATAATCTGCCCTTAGCTGCTGGCACTACACACTGTACATCCCGTGAAGCAGACCTTGTGTACAGGTAGATGATGGCATTCCACCCCAGTATGTGCCAGTTTGCTTGTTTTCTTTCTGTCTTGCATCATTTTGATTTTGAAAACTAAAACAGACATTTTCTGGTCTGTAGGTTCCCTTTTAAAGTCACTGAGTGCCGTATATTGCCTGAATAGTGCTAAATAAAAAATATGTTGCTGTTTCTCTGTCTAGAGGAAAGGCATCCAAATCAATGTAATATGAAGTTAAACAAGCTGTCTTTAAACACCTTTTCAGTGCTAATGTACTCTGCTTAACAGTTGTCATAGTTAGTTGAATCTAATATTTCGGCTTTCTTCATCTATTTACTGTTTTCTATTCAAAAACTACATTATAATCCAGCTGCTTAGGAAAAAATGTGAACAATTAATTTTGGTTAAGAGGATGGAAAAATGCTTCTCTAACTCAAAGTCCTAGAATTTACACAGACTGGTTTAAAAAATATGCAGGAAAAGTAACAAGGCATCATGTGATCCAACAAATCGTAGACTGACAGCATACGGAGTTCAGAGCCAAAATTTGCAAAGTAAGCAGGCAAAGCCACATGCAAGCAAAAGATGGGAGGTGGGCTGTTGTGAGCAAGCCCACCACAAACAGAGGTACAGAGCCTGTAGTGGGAGGATGAGACAGAAGGATTACGTCTTGTTTTTGCTTGTCCTAAGTACTTTGTGTTGTTCCTATTTACGTATGTCCGCCAAGTATGTTTTGTTTACTAATATAAATAACCATTTGACATCTTGGACTGCTTAACTTTTAGTTCAACTTAGGTTCCCAAACTCAAGCAGCTACTGAGTTGGCAAGGTAAGACTGCATGAGTCAAAGCGATAACAAAAGAAATTCTAAGGTCCAATAAAATTTGCTTCAAAAAGTTTAGCAAAAACTTAAACACAACAAATCACAAAATTCAGAATAAAAAATATTACGACGCTGAATAATAGGCACAAAGGAAAAAATGTCTCTTCTCTGCTTCATTACAATCTCTAGTAAGAACGGCAAGATACGGTATAATTTGAATATTTCATTTACAAGTCAGCTTGTAAGGGTACATTAGAACCTTCCATTAACTATTGTGGACGGTAGGGGTTCCTGTTGCCCCGTGAAACTCACCAGACAGACGTCCAAGACACACTTATAAAAAGCACCAAGAATAATTTAAATCATTTTCTTAAATAAAGTGCACAAATCACTGCACACTCCACATTCTCCAATCAATACTAATAACAAACAATAATCAATATCCTCCTCTCCACCCAGCAGCTCCGTCACTCTACCACCCAACTCCGGCTCTCCCTGCTGGGTCTTGACCTGTCCTTTAAATAGTCCATGACCCAGATGTACTCCATTTCTTCTTCCAGGTCAATGCCACATCATCCTTTCTTATGTAGCCCGGAAGTCCTTGTGACTCAAAGTACTTCAGGGGTTGTCGAATAGTAGGAGTCCCCAGGTTCTTTGTGAGCTCCCCTTGGCGGCACCCACGGCACCCAACATGTCCAAGGATGCTTTGAGGGAATCCAGGGAACCATTGCCGTCCAGGGGAGCTGCTACCTAGTGTCCCGGGGGATGCAGTGCCCTGAAAAGCCTGCTCTTCCTCCTCTTTCTGTTGAGGACATCCCGGCCAGACTGAAACGCCAGCCGTTCATCACATTATGCAGTAATAAATTGGCAAACATTTTACCATAACTAGGGAAATACTGAAATATCAATTAACATAACCTAACTAATAGAATTTTGTTTGATACTCTATATTCACTGTATTTACTTGTTTATGCATTAGGTTAAAGGACATTTACGGCTGGAAAAATATTTCATAAATGCAGAGATGAGATATCCGGTAGCTTATTACATTTGTCTTCAACAGTAAAGAGAACAGAATTATAAACAACGCTTACCATGATTTCAACTACCCTCCATTCTTAACATACAAGTACACTCAAATTGTGTGTTTAATGTCAACCATCAAATTCTGCAAAATGTATATATAACTAGTTATGTGACCTGATGAAGACAAGTAATAGAATCCATTCGAACATATTTAGTATCTCTTGTCCTACGTGCCCCTTTCCTCCGTATCCTATGTGTCTGAACATCTCTTGCCCAGCGCTTCCTTTCTCAAGCATGTTCCAGTAAAGCCTCCTGGTTAGACTCCCAGTCATCTTGAGGTGCCTTGCTGTTCTCCTGCCCACTTTTATATTTCTCATCTTTTAAGGTGACTTTCAGCATAGCTTCTTCATATTTACTCCTCCTTGTGTGCCGCCTCATATTTCTTCTTTTGATTGCATCACCAAAGCCAAACTGACCAATCACATCAAAGTCAAAATGAGCAAACAGAAAGCTCTGATGGACCAGATAACACACAGACCTTAGTGTTTTATTATGCTGTAGATAAATATGCTGAAAATAGTCAGCAAAAGGCTACATCTTTCACTAATAGCAAAAACAAAGTCATTGTTTTTAATTGGATCATCTCCTTGACTGTAAAATCGGGTACGGTCCTAAGGCATTTTATAAGCTGCCATCAAAGGGTACCAATGTTTCTAGAAAAAAAGCAAATTCACAAAAAAATTCTTTTTATTTATTACAAAACTATTTTTTTTTTTCCAGTGGGAAAAAAGCAATCATGTGGCATGTAACAACGTTGACTGCAGGTAACATTCATTTTGCAGTTTTAGAATTTTCTATCAATCTGTTGTTTACACCTTGACATTTTGTTATCATGGATAAGCAGCAGGATCCTTGGTGAGTTTAGAGGTATCAAAGAACTTTGTAACAATTTATACTAAAGAAGGAAAAGCCTAAGAATACATGATGAATTTGAAATTTAGTACAGAAGGCAATTAAAACTACAATTTAACAGAAGGTAAAAAATGTCATCGTTGCACAAAATGTGCCTTCAAGTCAAATGCATTTCAACCAGTGACAGAAAAACCTAAATAAAGCAAATGCATTGTAGTGCTATAAAGTCTAAGTATAGAAAAAAAAATAAAACTTTATGATCAACTGTACAAAAGATTTGCTTTGCTCATCTTTTCAAGTTAATTCTTATGAAACAACCTAAAAAGAACATCAGGCAGAAGTAAAATACAAAAAAAGGTTAACACAGGCCTCAAAAAGAGGTCCAGAAACCAAAAGCCACGATGTGCATAGCAAGCGTAAAAATTATATTAAAATTAAAATAAAAACAGCTCTCCTAACAGTTCAGCTTTCATTTATGGATAACATTATCATGGATATGTCCACTCGTGGTCAAGTGTCATTGTGTCACAATGTTGAGGCCATCTTGTATTTCAGAAGGCAAAGAAAGATCACCAATGAAAACAAAAGAATAAATAAATAAAAAGAAAGAAAGTAAAGGAAATCAGCTGTGAAACCTGATGCTGTACCTCACCAATGTCATTTGGTTCTACTGTTCCATATTTTCAACTTATTTTGCATTTTGTGCTAATTAGTGTCGAAGATGTCCCTGAATGGACACATTGAGTCGTTAGTGAAGGACTAAAGGGAATAAAGCAGACACACATCATGAGGCTGCACAGCCAAGTTGTCGTGCCTACCTTCCAGCATGGGAATGATTTTTACCTTTTTTCCTCCACATAACCACATAAGTCAAAAGTATTTGATAATCTTTATAATTATAAAAAAAAATGAAATCTCAACTGCAAATCTATGTCTAATGTATGATAACAGATATTAGTGCCTTTCTTCTGTTGTCACTGTTACCTGATTATTTTTTAACAGAGTCATTTCATTTTGAAAGTGTCTGAAAGTATCATAGTATTGTTAATTGATAGATTAATAATCTCTTCTATGCGGCACTATTTTGAAAACAAGTTGTGCATTTTTCTCACCTCACAGGTTTATTGGTTACCTTCGTGTAAATAAAATATTTGTATATGATATTTTCATGGATTTCTTCATGAATGGCAAATATTGCTTCTGGATATTCCTAAACTATGGTTATGGTTTATATGCAGACCCAGAACTCAGACACACTCCATGTGTTTCTTCTTCTTCTTCTTACATGGCTATTAGAAGCTCCCAAAAAGTGAAACACGTCCAGGGTGCAGTACAACAACATTTACCCTGCGTGTAATTAGAGTAAACCAGATTTATACTCCCTGGGTGCCACTGCTACTGTCATTTATTTCCAGGAGGTTTTATTTCATAAAATCCAAAATAAGTATTTTCTTCCCATAAGAAACTATGTTCTCTCTATAACAGAGCTTCGTCACTTCTTTTCACCAGACATAATTGCTGTTTATCTCGCTAAAAAAGTGCAGCACATTTTAGGCCTCTCCTTGCATTCTCCATTTTTTGTCCTTCAAAAGAAATGTTTACGTGTGCCGCATACTGGACAGCTTCCATGCTGGCCAGTGTATTGACCGATATCCTCATTTCCATATGGAGACGGTATTCTCTCATAATAATAAAAGGGAAAAGCGTTCGTTGCAATCACTTTATAGCCTTTGTTTATAACTGAAATATACAGAGTGTTTCCAGTTTTAATAAAACATTTGGCAACAATTTTGTTTCCTTCGAGTTAAGTCAATCAAAATCCAATAAAACACTTGACCGTTCCCCCCTCACTAAACCCAAACCATAAGTTCTCAAAGTGACCCGGGAAGAAAAGATCTAAATGTAACATTATAGCCTGTAGCAAAAATAAGTGTTTTTATTTTTAATTTAAAATAACTGTGATGCTTCTACTGGATGAAATTATTTCTGATAGTCAGTACTTTAAGATTGCACAGTGGCTTTAAAACACACAACCCGTTAATGTTTTTTGATTTTAGTATTTTAAAATATTTTAAAGCATTTAATTGTAATACTTTTCACTTGTATTTGTTGCTGTTCAATAGCACATTAATCTGAAATGAAAGTCCTGAGTTTCTCTTTACTGGTTGTGCACTTCTTTTGTTGCCCAGGTGTCTGCCTGAAGTTAGACAGGGATGGTTGACAGACTGTAATTTTTCTATTATAGATCTATATTTCCAGTTTGATTGTGGCCTGAACAATGGTGGACCTACATTTTGGGGCCCTGAAGCTTAAACTGTTTTGGGGTCCTTTGCAAACAGAAACGAGGTCTGGGTTACCCCTGTTATCTTCTTCAATGGGGTTGCTTCATGACAGATCACCAAAAATGTTATTTTTTTAATGCATTTTTCATTTTAAATGATGTTTTAGAACAAATTACACTATATTAATAATGTCATTAAAACCTTTTCATACAGTAGACACCCAAGCATTTTAGCGATGTGGAAAAAGGCACTACTGGGACCCCTCTGGGATTAGGGGCCCTGAATCTTAAGTTTCTTTACTTTCATCGTAGACTTGAACTTTTCTAGATTTTCTTCCTAAATTTTTAATTTTTGCTGGTGTTGCTGTATCTATCTTGCTAAGTGATAATTGTAATCTAAGTGCTATGAAATAATTTATACATTTTTTGTGAGGTCTTCTGTTATGTTTTTCATATTTTGCACTTCTACTGGATTATAAGGAATTAAAAATGACCACAAGTTTGAAATCTAATAACTTCGTAAAGCTAATTAATTTATTTTTGCTATTTCCAAAGCCATTTTGTTTTACTATAAGACAGTAGACATTTGTGAGTCCCACTTTTGTGGTTAGTTGCCAAGGCCATGGTCTCAAAATGCACCGTTGTGGATACCAGGACCAGGTCTTTTTGGTTTATGATATTTTTGCTTCCACTTGGATTAGACAAAGTATTTATTTTCTGGTTTTACCTCTGGATTTGTTATAATGTCTCTTCTCCTGGTCTCATTTCTTCTAAAACTGCCAGTGAACCATCTCTAGCACAACACCAAGTCTTTGGAAGTCCTCAGCAGGTTTGCCTCCTGTAACATTCCACATTTTATTGCATTTGTTTTCTAGCTTCTCAGATATTTCAGATCATAACAAGGCAAGCACCCCAATAACTTGATGCTCACACCATTATGTTCTGAGGTAGATCTCATCGTTGAGATGAAAAAATAAACTAGAAATTCTCTGGGCCAAAAAGATTTTTTTTTTCTCAACTCAACCATTTCAGTTTGCAATGGAGATCTGATGTAAACTTTCCTAACAATACATTTTCCACCTACCAAGAATCCCAGAGCTGTTAAACAGTTTGTCCCATCTTCTACATCGAAGACTGGAATTTCGTAGGTTTTCATGCACCCCTTGATGTTCTGTTTTAGTAGATGAAAACATTAAAGATTTCATGCTTTCACATTCTGCGGTGGGTTGGCGTCCTGCACGCGATTGGTTACTGCTTGCGCCCTGTGTTGGCTGGGATTGGCTCCAGCAGACCCCGTGACCCTGTGTTCAGATTCAACAGGTTGGAAAATGGATGGATGCTTTCACATTATTCAAATAAAATGAATTAGTTATCGTAATTCACTTTCAAATTCAATGTGCTTCCTATCCTACACATCTCTACTAAGGACTACAGGCAGTGGCCAAAGAGACTGTAACTCTGACCTGAAATTCACGCCTGTAAGACATACTGTTGTGAGTACTGTGCCATCACTTTTGCTCAGTATACACACGCACAATTGAGTGCACTGTAGCTTTATTCTGTACATCAAAAAGACACCTTTTATTGGCTAACTAAAAAGATAACAATAGGCAGGCTTTCGATGTTGTAATCTCTTTAGTTAGCCAGTAAAAGGTGTCATTGCTGTTTTTCTCTACATTCATAATGGCTAACCGATATAACACCAAAAGTACTTCTGTCACATCAAGAAATCATCTCCTTTTAAGAGCTATAAGAGGGCATCCAACACTGACAAATTCTTACTTATTGATAATTTTTATAACTCTGATAGATGGCTGACACAAATATTGAAGGACCTGGAACCTTTGTCTTATTCTGCTGCAATAGAACATTAATTGCTTGTAGTCAAAGTTAGTGTCAGGTGCTGCAACTGACTAAAGCATTTCATGTGGTTTATTGTAGCTCTTCATATTTGTTTTTATTGTTTCATTTTGTTCATGTTGTGGAGGAAGGAGTCTTCCTTTGTTTTAGATATTTGAGATGGCCATCACGTAATACAATCAGTGTTGTCATGTGATTGATTGTGACCTCATGGACTGTTGTCAACTATTTTGGTGGCCATTTTAATTAATGTAAGTTTGTCAGGTTTATTATTATATATATATATTATATTAATTGGTAGACTTTGAATATTTGTTATATAAAAATGTAAACTTTCTATTGCTCTTAGTATAGAGACACCGCTTTGTAATTCAGACATCTTGGGTTCATGGCTGGCCAAAGGCAGTTGCCACAGTGCAAAATATCCAAACTGAGATACGCTTATTCCCATACATGCTACTGCGTGGTCACCTCAGACGGTCAAATCACCTGCCAGTACTCGTACTGTCAGCTTAAAAGCCCAGACTGAAAAGTGAGGCCATACAATAAAACAACAATAAAATTGGGACAGTGGTGGACTAAAAAAAAAGCACAAGGAAAACTATTACGCTGCTTTGATTATGTGAACTGAGAGATGCTTAGAGATTTCTCATCAGATGAGTATGCATGTGTCATAATAGGATTCATCAAAAAAGTGTGTAGATGACTTATCAAAATACTGTGTGTATTTTCTTACAAGAAACTAACAAATTTACTAAAGGCATACGGCAATGCATTTCAAAATGGTGACATGAAAATATATCGAAAAACAGATATAAAAACTCAAAAAACAAACAAACTGGATTAGTTTCAGTATTGGCTGAAAATAGAGATGGAATTTAGCATCTGTTAGAATTTGCGCAGATTCTGGCAGGGTCTAAGGATGCAAAGTAAAGCCTAATCTAATATCATCCTCAGTTTTCCTTCCAGACCCACCTAAAGTTTTAAATATCTGTTTGATTCACAGCAACAACCAGCTCGCCATTTGACTGCCTATTGCATCACATGATTCCTCAAACCTGACTCTGCAATTGGGTTTGGAACTTCCTGACCAGCAGACCTCAGCAAGTGCAGTGTTACGGACAGACACACTTTGTCCTAAGAATACTATAAACACAGTGCCCAGGGTTATAAGCACTAATCTCAGGGAGAAATAAGCTCAGAGTCAAGGACAGGCAGTAGTCAAAACCAGTAAAGACAGCAGGATCAGCAAACAGAGTAGTCTTTTGGGCAAAAAAAGAATCAAAGTCAAAAACCTAAGAAGAATTCAGCAGTCAAACTAAACAAGAATAAAACCCAAACTAAACAAAACTTGAACAGACACAGCAAAGATTTTTTGAAAATCTCAACACTAGGATATCTAGAGCCTATGCTGCCATCTTTTATATATGTTGGCAATAATGATGTCATACGTCACAAGGTTGTGGTCATATGACCAAAACGGTCAATGGTGGTTAATGAGTGACAACAAAGATGGCCACTGAAATGAAATACGACCTCACCAAAATGGCCCACAGCATGAAACATTCTTCATAAAGGTAAAATAAGAAAACACTAAAACTTAACTATTAATTCAAAATAACATGTGAAATGGATACAAAACAAAAGAAGCAATAAGAATAGCAACATCGGATTGGTGATCACATCCCTCATACTGACTAAAAGACAGTCGCTCGAGATGATAGTGTGCTGAGCACCCTTCTGTACTTATTGTTCACCTCTGACTGTGCCCAGGCACCACTCAAACTGTCATTAAATTTGTTAATAACACAACCATCATAGGCCTGATCAACAACAATGATGACACTGCTTACAGAGGATCATTTTACTTAGTGACAGTCGTGCTCAGGATGATAACCTTGCCTTAACATGAGTAAAACTAAGTCACCCCAAATTGACATTGCTGATTAACTGTACAGACTGCATCTCTGTTGTTAGTCATTAGCACTAAAACAAAGTAACATGACAGTTATAATTGAATACTAACCCTCACCTATTCTGTTTCTCTTCTCGGTACTCAAATGTGCCACTTGGTGCCACTGCCCACCTGGCAAGTTGTTTTGCCTGCCTATGGTAAAGTCATCCCTGATGGAGGATCGCAAGAATCATGGGGTAGAGGGTCCTTTCATCGGATTAGGGTGGCCCAGCACTGACTCAGCTGTGGAATAGCCAATAGGAGAGCAGCTTCATGGATGAGGTCTCCAGGACTCTAAAATCTTATTATGTGATATCATCTACTGTTAAATTCTGCTCCGTCTTCTAAATTTTTATTTTTTTACTGTATTGAGGATTTGTTCTGTTCTGTGCATTGTGTTGTATTGACCCCTTCTTTTAACACCTGCACGACCTACCTGGAAAGGGTCTCTTAAACTGCCTTTCGGTTTCTTCCATTTTCCTACAAGGTTTTTGGGAGTTTTTCTTGTCTTCTTAGAGAGTCAAGGCTGGGGGCTGTCAAGAGGGGGCCTGTTAAAGCTCATTGCGACTTCCTGTGTGATTTTTGGGGTATACAAAAAAAAAACTGTATGTATGTATGTATGTATTGACATCTACATTTTGAGGGTATGCTGTTGAGAGAGTAAGCAGCTTTATATTTTGTATTGTATATAACTGTATCTGTGGTGGGCTGGCAACCTGCCGGTTGTTTCCTGCCTTGTGCCCTGTGTTGGCTGGGTTTGGCTCCAGCCGTGACCCTGTAGTTAGGATATAGTGGGTTGGATAATGGATGGATGGATATAGCTGTATGTTATGTTGCATAGTAAGTATACAGTAGAATCCTTGTAGTATGCTCACTGTGGAATACTAAAACTGCTGATAGCAGTGAACCCTATATATATAATTTTCATTTAACTACTTAACTGTGATAAAGTAATTAATGTGCAATGAGAGTTGTTTGGGCAGGAAATATACATTCATCCTCTAAATCCATCCTCTAAACCCACTTATTCAGGGCAAGAGGCAGCTGGAGGCTATCCTAGCTGGATAGGAAACCCACATGAACTCACATGCAAAGTCACGCAAAGATGACCCAGTGCTACCACTGGTCACTGTGCACCTAACTAGTTGATTAATGTATTTACATTAACTGCGGCCTTAAACGATGACATCAATAATACCCTTCCAGCCCTTCTGGCCACTCCCTAAACTCTGCCAAATGTCAGTAATAACTCAAGTGCACATTCACTAAAGTTTCATTTTCTGTTTTGTTCCATGGTTTGAAAGTAAGGACATCACTTGGGAAAAATGGTCAAATTTACTGTACATGGTGATTTGGTTAAGAGTAATCAAAAGGATATTTTTAAACCATACATGATTACTGGAACAAGATGACATGGCATGGCTAAGCGTATGCAAGTGTACATAGTGTTAGGTTGAGATGTAGATAGATAGATAGATAGATAGATAGATAGATAGATAGATAGATAGATAGATGAGTGAAGGCACTATATGATAGATAGATAGATAGATAGATGAAAAATAGATAGATAGATAGATAGATAGATAGATAGATAATGAAAGGCACTATATGATAGATAGATAGATAGATGTGAAAGGCACTATATGATAGATAGATAGATAGATAGATAGATAGATAGATAGATAGATAGTGTGGCAGTAGGGGCGCTAGTGCTCCTTGAACCCTCGGGATGACTATTAAATCACTATTAAACTCACACAAAACCACTACTAATAAACTCAATACTCTCCCTCGCCCAGACACTTTGCTCCTCCATCTCCCAGCACAGCTCAGTGTCTGGACTGAGCACCGACCTTTATAGCCACTGACCCGGAGGTGTTCCTGTCCCATCAGTCCACAGTTCCTTTTTTCCTTCCAGGTCAGGCAAACAGTTCTGTTCTTCACCCGAGGCACGTCGTTCCTTCCCATCACGTGACTGTGCGTACTCCCGGGTTATAGGGCATCCAGAGCCCATAAGCCCCACAGTGACTCCTGGTGGTCCCAAGGTTCAGCAGGGCTGTGTATAAACACTATTAATTCCATAAGGCCCTGCTGGACCTCGGGCACGATCCTGCTGTCGGGAGAGCTCCTCTTGGCGGCCTGAGGTGAGGACCCCTATGGAAACGCAGTCCTCCACAATAGATAGATATGAAAGGGACTATATGATAGATAGATAGATGATAATCTTTCGGGGGGGGTTTAATCATACTGCTTTAAAAACCCCCAATTTTGATGACACACTGTATGCGTTTTGACTTTTCGCGGAACATTTTAGTAGGGAATTTAAAAGGTTTTTACCAAGACGTGTTTTCCCTTTAAGATCACCAAAGGTAATAATGTCCGAACATAGTAAAACCCAGTGTGATTTTTAAATTTAAAAACCCAATTTATTAAGGGCTGACACAAATGTGAGATTTTTGTTTTAAGCCCCCGGGGGGTTTTGCCCACAAGGAAAATTTTTTAAAGGAGATTAAGCCCCCCCATCAACCATAGCAAACCAACGTCTCTAGGCGCTTTTTTGAATAACACTTTCCCGGGGTGGGGGCCTCCAGTGTGTTATAAGCCAAACACCCAAATTATCCCCAAAATTTGGGACTTATCTAAATTTACGCTTCTTGAGGTTTTTTTAACGTAGGGATGTGATGTGACGTTCATTAAACTCCAAACCTTTCCAAAAGGCATATTTTTTAAGCTTCAGAACCCTTTGGGGGTTTCAAATCTACCACTTCTACCCCCTACAAATAATTCATAACTTGAATCCTTTCTTCTACAAATCTGGGTCTGGCGTCCACGCCCCTCTGTCACAGTTTGACTTTATTACCTTTTTCCCAAACCCCAAAAAATGAAAAGTTTTACACAAAAAAAACTGCATTTTTTGGGGGGAGTTGGCTTGAGCTTTTACGAAGGATCAAGGGCAACATGGCTTAAAAGAGGAGGTTTTAAAGGCTTTTCTATCTTTATTTTCGTCCAAAGAAAACCATGTTTCTTCCCGTGCTCTAATTCTGTCAAGAATCAGCCAGTTGGTTGGGAAAAAGGGAAAGGGAATACCTTGACCCCCAGGGAATATTAAAGATTGGGTGTCCAACCCCCCCATTTTCAAAACCCTGTTATCTATCATATTTCCAAATTTTGAACTATTGGAAAAAAATTATTTTACAGTATGTTGGGTACATCAACGAGGATGATGTTGCTGTTTTTAAACAAAATATATTGAAGTAAAATACGGAAATGGCCGTGTTTTGGTGGTGTTCCACAGGGGCGGCTGGGGCGCTGCTATTTTTAATATATAAAATGATTTAGATAGGAAAAAAGTAACAAGCTGGTTAATTTTTGCAGATGATACCAAGATATGGATTAGCAGATAATTTGGAACCGTTATATCATTACAGAAGGACTTGGATACAACAGGCGGGCAGATTTTGGCAGATAAAATTTAAATTTCGTAAATGAAAAGTATTACACATAGGAAGTAAAAATATTGGGTTTTAAACACAATGGGGGGTGAAAAATCAGGTCCACCTTTGAAAGGATTTAGGAGCATAGTGGACCCCAAGCTATAACCAAACAGTGTTCAAACCCAAAAAAGGCAAAAGAATGTTAGGTTTATAACATCGGGGTACAAGCCAAGGAGGTTATGTAATTTTATAATGCACTGGTGAGGCCTCATCTTGAGTACTGTGTGATTTTGGTCCCCAGGCTACAAAAGGACATAGCAGCATGAAAAGGTCAAGAGAAGGCGACTAGGCTGATTCCAGGTCTACAGGGGTTGAATTATGGGGAAAGATTAAAGAGCGGCCTTTACAGTTTGGGAAAAAGAAGTTTAAAGAGGTGACATGATTGAAGTGTTTAAAATTATAAGGAATTAGTACAGTGGATCGAGACTTGTATTTTAAAATAGCTCATAAAGAACACCGGGGACACAGTTAAACTTGTTAAGGGTAAATTCGCACAAACATTAGGAAGTTTTTTTAACAAAACATGACACTTGAAAAAGTTACCAAGTAGTGGGGAACAGTAAGGCGTTAGGGACTTTCAAAACCGACTTGATGTTTTCTTGGGGAAACAAGGGATAGGACTGGCGAGCTTTGTTTTGGGGTAATGGGCCCGTTCTCGTCTAGATTGTTCTAATTCAACCCAAATTTAATTTATACTGTATTTAAATTAAAGGGCCATGTTTCAATTTCTTGTGAATTTTGCTTTATATTAATATTCCTTATTTTCCCCTACATTTTTACAAATTTTGACACATGCACTTTTATTTTCTGCTTGTTTACTATATGCTTTTGTATACCTAAGGACATCCTCCATAAAAAAATATTTATTTTACTTGTGGGAAGCTTTTCAAACTTTTAGGCAGGTTCAAAACACTGGCATTGCTTACTATCTTTTCCCTTTTCCTCTACTTTCCATATATTTGTATATTGCAGGCTTGATTGAAAGAAAGACCCTGTGGATTCAGTTCTATCAGATTCATTTCTCCAGCAAAGGACCTTTATCCCCTTAAAATTAATTAATGAAACAAACTTGGTTTTGGATGTTGTCGGATGCAATTGACTTTTAAAGACTCAAAAACTGCCTGAGGGTTATGTAGTATATGTGGTGTGTTAGAATGATTGTATATTAGCCTCAGGATTTATGTTGCTATCTGTGAAGGGGGTGGGGTGCAACTGCTCAAATAAACACAATAAAATATTCTTCAAAACAAAAAGACTTGCTTTGTTGTTAAAAAATGTCGGGACTGCCCTGAATATACTGGAATTTTTTTCAATAACATCTGTTTGGGGTTCTTTTATTATAAAGGGGACAAAAGGTTAGACAGGTTTCCTAAAGATAGAAAAAAAAGTCCATATTAGTAAAGTTAGAAAAGGAATGAAAAAGGAACTATTTTCCGTTATACCCGAAAAATACTACATTAAAAAAAATATGAGGAGTTTTTTCATTACGGAAATCAGTAAACAATCTCAAGCTCAATGTTTTTTTTCGGAATGTCTTAAACTGCCC
>NW_024384726.1:0-26722 GCF_016835505.1 Polypterus senegalus
GTTCTTTGCAAAGTTTCCAGGAACATCCGAGTGCCAAATTGAACATCAACTCGAAAGAGTATGACTAACTGCAGGCACCGCTGAGACTCGAACTCAGGATCTCCTGTTTACTAGACAGGCGCTTTAACCATCTAAGCCACGGCGCCAGATGTCAGAAAAAGACTCTAGCTTTGTCACCTGATACGCCTAAAAGACAGTTAACATGCAACAAATGTCCAACTCTTGGTAATTCAATAACAAAAAGAAAAAAAAAATGATAGGTGAACGCATTTTCAACAAGTGCACCTCCACGATCAGGGGCTTTTGGAAAGATGGAAGTTTGCCTTATGTTGTTTGAATTCAATGCTCAAAGGAAGCCCTCCGATGAAGAGAAACGTTCATCTATTCCCTGAAAAGCAGAGCGGACACGCGGACCTGACAAAAGCAGTCATCTTCTTCAAATGCACCTTAAAATCCTTTCATCATCGAGGTTTTCCATTCTCTTTGTCGAATTCGATTAAGGACTTCAAAAATATAGATGAAAACGTAAAAACGGGCAAGTATGAGGCAAGGTTTGTGCACAGTCTAATTTCAAGTTCACTTTGCCACGGTTTCAGCTGTGCGTGTACCGCAGAAAAGAAATCCAAGGAAACAGAGTGAAGAAGGCACTGCTGAGATTCAAACTCAGGATCTCCCGTTTACAAGACAGGTGCTTTAACCAGCTAAGCCACGGCGTCCCATATCAAAACCTGCCTTGTCAACTTTCCATTTCACTCTGTAAAACAGAATGTTTAAGGCAGTCTTTTTTGATTCTAAAGTACCGAAAAGATACTGCCTTTGAGCAACAGGTGTTGCGCAGACTGAGAAAGTCCCTTAAGAGGAAATCGTTGTGTTTAGAGGGAGGTGGGGTGTTTAACGGAAAGCAGCTTCGGAATATTTTCTTCTTGAATTTGATCTGCTGGCACAGATAGCTGCAGGAAGGATAATAAACTCTAAGGTTTAAAGACAAGACAAGGTTGGCATTCGAACCCAAGCGTGCATAGCACAATGGAATAGCAATCCATCGCCTTAACCACTCGGCCAACTTGTCACGTGCGCAAAAGCCGATCCTTCTGGTTATTCCTCCTAAATTTAAATTCACTGGTCTGGTAACGCATCATGCCATGCTCTATTTTTAAGTACGGATACTTAATCTAAACTCATATGGTCATCAATTGTTCTGTTTCATTGCTGCCTTGCTACAGAGCAATCAGTTACACGTCACGACGGCAGACAAGTAGGCAGGCTTTCGCTTTCCTCTATGTCTTTCACTGGCCAAAGCAAAGACAATAAAAGCTGAGAGCTGCGCTCCACCTCCGCGTTCTGCACTGAAACGGACAAAGCTAAAATGTTCCTTGCAAAGTTTGCAGGCACATCCGAGTACCAAGATGAAAATCAACTCGAAAGAGTATGACAAACTGCAGGCACCGCCGAGACTCGAACTCAGGATCGCCTGTTTACAAGACAGGTGCTTTAAGAGGCAATCGTTGAGTTTAGAGGGAGGTGGGGTCTTTTACAGAAAGCATCGTCGAAATATTTTCTTTTTGAATTTGATCTGCTGGCACAAATAGCTGCAGGAAGGAAAATTGACTCTAAGGTTTAAAGTAAAGACAAGGGTGGGATTCGAACCCAAGCGTGCATAGCACAAAAGAATTGCAGTTCAACGCCTTAACCACTCGGCCAACTTGTCACGTGAGCAAAAAGCCGATCCTTCTGGTCATTCCTCCTAAATTTAAATTCACTGGTCTGGTAACGCATCATGCCACGTTCTATATTTAAGTACGGACACTTCATCTAAACTCATATCGTCATCAATTGATCTCTTTCATCGCTGCCTTGCTACAGAGCAATCTGTTACACGTCACTACAGAGCAATCTGTTACACGTCACGACGGCAGGCAGGCTTTCGCTTTCCCCTATGTCTTTCACTGGCCAAAGCAAAGACAATAAAAGCTGAGAGCTGCGCTCCACCTCCACCTTCTGCACTGAAACGGACAAAGCTAACATGTTCTTTGCAAAGTTTCCAGGAACATCCGAGTGCCAAATTGAACATCAACTCGAAAGAGTATGACTAACTGCAGGCACCGCTGAGACTCGAACTCAGGATCTCCTGTTTACTAGACAGGCGCTTTAACCATCTAAGCCACGGCGCCAGATGTCAGAAAAAGACTCTAGCTTTGTCACCTGATACGCCTAAAAGACAGTTAACATGCAACAAATGTCCAACTCTTGGTAATTCAATAACAAAACGAAAAAAAAATGATAGGTGAACGCATTTTCAACAAGTGCACCTCCACGATCAGGGGCTTTTGGAAAGATGGAAGTTTGCCTTATGTTGTTTGAATTCAATGCTCAAAGGAAGCCCTCCGATGAAGAGAAACGTTCATCTATTCCCTGAAAAGCAGAGCGGACACGCGGACCTGACAAAAGCAGTCATCTTCTTCAAATGCACCTTAAAATCCTTTCATCATCGAGGTTTTCCATTCTCTTTGTCGAATTCGATTAAGGACTTCAAAAATATAGATGAAAACGTAAAAACGGGCAAGTATGAGGCAAGGTTTGTGCACAGTCTAATTTCAAGTTCACTTTGCCACGGTTTCAGCTGTGCGTGTACCGCAGAAAAGAAATCCAAGGAAACAGAGTGAAGAAGGCACTGCTGAGATTCAAACTCAGGATCTCCCGTTTACAAGACAGGTGCTTTAACCAGCTAAGCCACGGCGTCCCATATCAAAACCTGCCTTGTCAACTTTCCATTTCACTCTGTAAAACAGAATGTTTAAGGCAGTCTTTTTGATTCTAAAGTACCGAAAAGATACTGCCTTTGAGCAACAGGTGTTGCGCAGACTGAGAAAGTCCCTTAAGAGGAAATCGTTGTGTTTAGAGGGAGGTGGGGTGTTTAACGGAAAGCAGCTTCGGAATATTTTCTTCTTGAATTTGATCTGCTGGCACAGATAGCTGCAGGAAGGATAATAAACTCTAAGGTTTAAAGACAAGACAAGGTTGGCATTCGAACCCAAGCGTGCATAGCACAATGGAATAGCAATCCATCGCCTTAACCACTCGGCCAACTTGTCACGTGCGCAAAAAGCCGATCCTTCTGGTTATTCCTCCTAAATTTAAATTCACTGGTCTGGTAACGCATCATGCCATGCTCTATTTTTAAGTACGGATACTTAATCTAAACTCATATGGTCATCAATTGTTCTGTTTCATTGCTGCCTTGCTACAGAGCAATCAGTTACACGTCACGACGGCAGACAAGTAGGCAGGCTTTCGCTTTCCTCTATGTCTTTCACTGGCCAAAGCAAAGACAATAAAGCTGAGAGCTGCGCTCCACCTCCGCGTTCTGCACTGAAACGGACAAAGCTAAAATGTTCCTTGCAAAGTTTGCAGGCACATCCGAGTACCAAGATGAAAATCAACTCGAAAGAGTATGACAAACTGCAGGCACCGCCGAGACTCGAACTCAGGATCGCCTGTTTACAAGACAGGTGCTTTAAGAGGCAATCGTTGAGTTTAGAGGGAGGTGGGGTCTTTTACAGAAAGCATCGTCGAAATATTTTCTTTTTGAATTTGATCTGCTGGCACAAATAGCTGCAGGAAGGAAAATTGACTCTAAGGTTTAAAGTAAAGACAAGGGTGGGATTCGAACCCAAGCGTGCATAGCACAAAAGAATTGCAGTTCAACGCCTTAACCACTCGGCCAACTTGTCACGTGAGCAAAAAGCCGATCCTTCTGGTCATTCCTCCTAAATTTAAATTCACTGGTCTGGTAACGCATCATGCCACGTTCTATATTTAAGTACGGACACTTCATCTAAACTCATATCGTCATCAATTGATCTCTTTCATCGCTGCCTTGCTACAGAGCAATCTGTTACACGTCACTACAGAGCAATCTGTTACACGTCACGACGGCAGGCAGGCTTTCGCTTTCCCCTATGTCTTTCACTGGCCAAAGCAAAGACAATAAAAGCTGAGAGCTGCGCTCCACCTCCACCTTCTGCACTGAAACGGACAAAGCTAACATGTTCTTTGCAAAGTTTCCAGGAACATCCGAGTGCCAAATTGAACATCAACTCGAAAGAGTATGACTAACTGCAGGCACCGCTGAGACTCGAACTCAGGATCTCCTGTTTACTAGACAGGCGCTTTAACCATCTAAGCCACGGCGCCAGATGTCAGAAAAAGACTCTAGCTTTGTCACCTGATACGCCTAAAAGACAGTTAACATGCAACAAATGTCCAACTCTTGGTAATTCAATAACAAAAAGAAAAAAAAAAATGATAGGTGAACGCATTTTCAACAAGTGCACCTCCACGATCAGGGGCTTTTGGAAAGATGGAAGTTTGCCTTATGTTGTTTGAATTCAATGCTCAAAGGAAGCCCTCCGATGAAGAGAAACGTTCATCTATTCCCTGAAAAGCAGAGCGGACACGCGGACCTGACAAAAGCAGTCATCTTCTTCAAATGCACCTTAAAATCCTTTCATCATCGAGGTTTTCCATTCTCTTTTGTCGAATTCGATTAAGGACTTCAAAAAATAGATGAAAACGTAAAACGGGCAAGTATGAGGCAAGGTTTGTGCACAGTCTAATTTCAAGTTCACTTTGCCACGGTTTCAGCTGTGCGTGTACCGCAGAAAAGAAATCCAAGGAAACAGAGTGAAGAAGGCACTGCTGAGATTCAAACTCAGGATCTCCCGTTTACAAGACAGGTGCTTTAACCAGCTAAGCCACGGCGTCCCATATCAAAACCTGCCTTGTCAACTTTCCATTTCACTCTGTAAAACAGAATGTTTAAGGCAGTCTTTTTTGATTCTAAAGTACCGAAAAAGATACTGCCTTTGAGCAACAGGTGTTGCGCAGACTGAGAAAGTCCCTTAAGAGGAAATCGTTGTGTTTAGAGGGAGGTGGGGTGTTTAACGGAAAGCAGCTTCGGAATATTTTCTTCTTGAATTTGATCTGCTGGCACAGATAGCTGCA
Organism: Polypterus senegalus; assembly: GCF_016835505.1. Lineage (NCBI taxonomy): Eukaryota > Metazoa > Chordata > Cladistia > Polypteriformes > Polypteridae > Polypterus > Polypterus senegalus. The sequence continues at coordinate 5,005 of NW_024384726.1, forward strand.
GGAAGGATAATAAACTCTAAGGTTTAAAGACAAGACAAGGTTGGCATTCGAACCCAAGCGTGCATAGCACAATGGAATAGCAATCCATCGCCTTAACCACTCGGCCAACTTGTCACGTGCGCAAAAGCCGATCCTTCTGGTTATTCCTCCTAAATTTAAATTCACTGGTCTGGTAACGCATCATGCCATGCTCTATTTTTAAGTACGGATACTTAATCTAAACTCATATGGTCATCAATTGTTCTGTTTCATTGCTGCCTTGCTACAGAGCAATCAGTTACACGTCACGACGGCAGACAAGTAGGCAGGCTTTCGCTTTCCTCTATGTCTTTCACTGGCCAAAGCAAAGACAATAAAAGCTGAGAGCTGCGCTCCACCTCCGCGTTCTGCACTGAAACGGACAAAGCTAAAATGTTCCTTGCAAAGTTTGCAGGCACATCCGAGTACCAAGATGAAAATCAACTCGAAAGAGTATGACAAACTGCAGGCACCGCCGAGACTCGAACTCAGGATCGCCTGTTTACAAGACAGGTGCTTTAAGAGGCAATCGTTGAGTTTAGAGGGAGGTGGGGTCTTTTACAGAAAGCATCGTCGAAATATTTTCTTTTTGAATTTGATCTGCTGGCACAAATAGCTGCAGGAAGGAAAATTGACTCTAAGGTTTAAAGTAAAGACAAGGGTGGGATTCGAACCCAAGCGTGCATAGCACAAAAGAATTGCAGTTCAACGCCTTAACCACTCGGCCAACTTGTCACGTGAGCAAAAAGCCGATCCTTCTGGTCATTCCTCCTAAATTTAAATTCACTGGTCTGGTAACGCATCATGCCACGTTCTATATTTAAGTACGGACACTTCATCTAAACTCATATCGTCATCAATTGATCTCTTTCATCGCTGCCTTGCTACAGAGCAATCTGTTACACGTCACTACAGAGCAATCTGTTACACGTCACGACGGCAGGCAGGCTTTCGCTTTCCCCTATGTCTTTCACTGGCCAAAGCAAAGACAATAAAAGCTGAGAGCTGCGCTCCACCTCCACCTTCTGCACTGAAACGGACAAAGCTAACATGTTCTTTGCAAAGTTTCCAGGAACATCCGAGTGCCAAATTGAACATCAACTCGAAAGAGTATGACTAACTGCAGGCACCGCTGAGACTCGAACTCAGGATCTCCTGTTTACTAGACAGGCGCTTTAACCATCTAAGCCACGGCGCCAGATGTCAGAAAAAGACTCTAGCTTTGTCACCTGATACGCCTAAAAGACAGTTAACATGCAACAAATGTCCAACTCTTGGTAATTCAATAACAAAAAGAAAAAAAAAATGATAGGTGAACGCATTTTCAACAAGTGCACCTCCACGATCAGGGCTTTTGGAAAGATGGAAGTTTGCCTTATGTTGTTTGAATTCAATGCTCAAAGGAAGCCCTCCGATGAAGAGAAACGTTCATCTATTCCCTGAAAAGCAGAGCGGACACGCGGACCTGACAAAAGCAGTCATCTTCTTCAAATGCACCTTAAAATCCTTTCATCATCGAGGTTTTCCATTCTCTTTTGTCGAATTCGATTAAGGACTTCAAAATATAGATGAAAACGTAAAAACGGGCAAGTATGAGGCAAGGTTTGTGCACAGTCTAATTTCAAGTTCACTTTGCCACGGTTTCAGCTGTGCGTGTACCGCAGAAAAGAAATCCAAGGAAACAGAGTGAAGAAGGCACTGCTGAGATTCAAACTCAGGATCTCCCGTTTACAAGACAGGTGCTTTAACCAGCTAAGCCACGGCGTCCCATATCAAAACCTGCCTTGTCAACTTTCCATTTCACTCTGTAAAACAGAATGTTTAAGGCAGTCTTTTTTGATTCTAAAGTACCGAAAAGATACTGCCTTTGAGCAACAGGTGTTGCGCAGACTGAGAAAGTCCCTTAAGAGGAAATCGTTGTGTTTAGAGGGAGGTGGGGTGTTTAACGGAAAGCAGCTTCGGAATATTTTCTTCTTGAATTTGATCTGCTGGCACAGATAGCTGCAGGAAGGATAATAAACTCTAAGGTTTAAAGACAAGACAAGGTTGGCATTCGAACCCAAGCGTGCATAGCACAATGGAATAGCAATCCATCGCCTTAACCACTCGGCCAACTTGTCACGTGCGCAAAAGCCGATCCTTCTGGTTATTCCTCCTAAATTTAAATTCACTGGTCTGGTAACGCATCATGCCATGCTCTATTTTTAAGTACGGATACTTAATCTAAACTCATATGGTCATCAATTGTTCTGTTTCATTGCTGCCTTGCTACAGAGCAATCAGTTACACGTCACGACGGCAGACAAGTAGGCAGGCTTTCGCTTTCCTCTATGTCTTTCACTGGCCAAAGCAAAGACAATAAAAGCTGAGAGCTGCGCTCCACCTCCGCGTTCTGCACTGAAACGGACAAAGCTAAAATGTTCCTTGCAAAGTTTGCAGGCACATCCGAGTACCAAGATGAAAATCAACTCGAAAGAGTATGACAAACTGCAGGCACCGCCGAGACTCGAACTCAGGATCGCCTGTTTACAAGACAGGTGCTTTAAGAGGCAATCGTTGAGTTTAGAGGGAGGTGGGGTCTTTTACAGAAAGCATCGTCGAAATATTTTCTTTTTGAATTTGATCTGCTGGCACAAATAGCTGCAGGAAGGAAAATTGACTCTAAGGTTTAAAGTAAAGACAAGGGTGGGATTCGAACCCAAGCGTGCATAGCACAAAGAATTGCAGTTCAACGCCTTAACCACTCGGCCAACTTGTCACGTGAGCAAAAAGCCGATCCTTCTGGTCATTCCTCCTAAATTTAAATTCACTGGTCTGGTAACGCATCATGCCACGTTCTATATTTAAGTACGGACACTTCATCTAAACTCATATCGTCATCAATTGATCTCTTTCATCGCTGCCTTGCTACAGAGCAATCTGTTACACGTCACTACAGAGCAATCTGTTACACGTCACGACGGCAGGCAGGCTTTCGCTTTCCCCTATGTCTTTCACTGGCCAAAGCAAAGACAATAAAAGCTGAGAGCTGCGCTCCACCTCCACCTTCTGCACTGAAACGGACAAAGCTAACATGTTCTTTGCAAAGTTTCCAGGAACATCCGAGTGCCAAATTGAACATCAACTCGAAAGAGTATGACTAACTGCAGGCACCGCTGAGACTCGAACTCAGGATCTCCTGTTTACTAGACAGGCGCTTTAACCATCTAAGCCACGGCGCCAGATGTCAGAAAAAGACTCTAGCTTTGTCACCTGATACGCCTAAAAGACAGTTAACATGCAACAAATGTCCAACTCTTGGTAATTCAATAACAAAAAGAAAAAAATGATAGGTGAACGCATTTTCAACAAGTGCACCTCCACGATCAGGGCTTTTGGAAAGATGGAAGTTTGCCTTATGTTGTTTGAATTCAATGCTCAAAGGAAGCCCTCCGATGAAGAGAAACGTTCATCTATTCCCTGAAAAGCAGAGCGGACACGCGGACCTGACAAAAGCAGTCATCTTCTTCAAATGCACCTTAAAATCCTTTCATCATCGAGGTTTTCCATTCTCTTTTGTCGAATTCGATTAAGGACTTCAAAAATATAGATGAAAACGTAAAAACGGGCAAGTATGAGGCAAGGTTTGTGCACAGTCTAATTTCAAGTTCACTTTGCCACGGTTTCAGCTGTGCGTGTACCGCAGAAAAGAAATCCAAGGAAACAGAGTGAAGAAGGCACTGCTGAGATTCAAACTCAGGATCTCCCGTTTACAAGACAGGTGCTTTAACCAGCTAAGCCACGGCGTCCCATATCAAAACCTGCCTTGTCAACTTTCCATTTCACTCTGTAAAACAGAATGTTTAAGGCAGTCTTTTTTGATTCTAAAGTACCGAAAAAGATACTGCCTTTGAGCAACAGGTGTTGCGCAGACTGAGAAAGTCCCTTAAGAGGAAATCGTTGTGTTTAGAGGGAGGTGGGGTGTTTAACGGAAAGCAGCTTCGGAATATTTTCTTCTTGAATTTGATCTGCTGGCACAGATAGCTGCAGGAAGGATAATAAACTCTAAGGTTTAAAGACAAGACAAGGTTGGCATTCGAACCCAAGCGTGCATAGCACAATGGAATAGCAATCCATCGCCTTAACCACTCGGCCAACTTGTCACGTGCGCAAAAAGCCGATCCTTCTGGTTATTCCTCCTAAATTTAAATTCACTGGTCTGGTAACGCATCATGCCATGCTCTATTTTTAAGTACGGATACTTAATCTAAACTCATATGGTCATCAATTGTTCTGTTTCATTGCTGCCTTGCTACAGAGCAATCAGTTACACGTCACGACGGCAGACAAGTAGGCAGGCTTTCGCTTTCCTCTATGTCTTTCACTGGCCAAAGCAAAGACAATAAAAGCTGAGAGCTGCGCTCCACCTCCGCGTTCTGCACTGAAACGGACAAAGCTAAAATGTTCCTTGCAAAGTTTGCAGGCACATCCGAGTACCAAGATGAAAATCAACTCGAAAGAGTATGACAAACTGCAGGCACCGCCGAGACTCGAACTCAGGATCGCCTGTTTACAAGACAGGTGCTTTAAGAGGCAATCGTTGAGTTTAGAGGGAGGTGGGGTCTTTTACAGAAAGCATCGTCGAAATATTTTCTTTTTGAATTTGATCTGCTGGCACAAATAGCTGCAGGAAGGAAAATTGACTCTAAGGTTTAAAGTAAAGACAAGGGTGGGATTCGAACCCAAGCGTGCATAGCACAAAAGAATTGCAGTTCAACGCCTTAACCACTCGGCCAACTTGTCACGTGAGCAAAAAGCCGATCCTTCTGGTCATTCCTCCTAAATTTAAATTCACTGGTCTGGTAACGCATCATGCCACGTTCTATATTTAAGTACGGACACTTCATCTAAACTCATATCGTCATCAATTGATCTCTTTCATCGCTGCCTTGCTACAGAGCAATCTGTTACACGTCACTACAGAGCAATCTGTTACACGTCACGACGGCAGGCAGGCTTTCGCTTTCCCCTATGTCTTTCACTGGCCAAAGCAAAGACAATAAAAGCTGAGAGCTGCGCTCCACCTCCACCTTCTGCACTGAAACGGACAAAGCTAACATGTTCTTTGCAAAGTTTCCAGGAACATCCGAGTGCCAAATTGAACATCAACTCGAAAGAGTATGACTAACTGCAGGCACCGCTGAGACTCGAACTCAGGATCTCCTGTTTACTAGACAGGCGCTTTAACCATCTAAGCCACGGCGCCAGATGTCAGAAAAAGACTCTAGCTTTGTCACCTGATACGCCTAAAAGACAGTTAACATGCAACAAATGTCCAACTCTTGGTAATTCAATAACAAAAGAAAAAAAAATGATAGGTGAACGCATTTTCAACAAGTGCACCTCCACGATCAGGGCTTTTGGAAAGATGGAAGTTTGCCTTATGTTGTTTGAATTCAATGCTCAAAGGAAGCCCTCCGATGAAGAGAAACGTTCATCTATTCCCTGAAAAGCAGAGCGGACACGCGGACCTGACAAAAGCAGTCATCTTCTTCAAATGCACCTTAAAATCCTTTCATCATCGAGGTTTTCCATTCTCTTTTGTCGAATTCGATTAAGGACTTCAAAAATATAGATGAAAACGTAAAAACGGGCAAGTATGAGGCAAGGTTTGTGCACAGTCTAATTTCAAGTTCACTTTGCCACGGTTTCAGCTGTGCGTGTACCGCAGAAAAGAAATCCAAGGAAACAGAGTGAAGAAGGCACTGCTGAGATTCAAACTCAGGATCTCCCGTTTACAAGACAGGTGCTTTAACCAGCTAAGCCACGGCGTCCCATATCAAAACCTGCCTTGTCAACTTTCCATTTCACTCTGTAAAACAGAATGTTTAAGGCAGTCTTTTTTGATTCTAAAGTACCGAAAAAGATACTGCCTTTGAGCAACAGGTGTTGCGCAGACTGAGAAAGTCCCTTAAGAGGAAATCGTTGTGTTTAGAGGGAGGTGGGGTGTTTAACGGAAAGCAGCTTCGAATATTTTCTTCTTGAATTTGATCTGCTGGCACAGATAGCTGCAGGAAGGATAATAAACTCTAAGGTTTAAAGACAAGACAAGGTTGGCATTCGAACCCAAGCGTGCATAGCACAATGGAATAGCAATCCATCGCCTTAACCACTCGGCCAACTTGTCACGTGCGCAAAAAGCCGATCCTTCTGGTTATTCCTCCTAAATTTAAATTCACTGGTCTGGTAACGCATCATGCCATGCTCTATTTTTAAGTACGGATACTTAATCTAAACTCATATGGTCATCAATTGTTCTGTTTCATTGCTGCCTTGCTACAGAGCAATCAGTTACACGTCACGACGGCAGACAAGTAGGCAGGCTTTCGCTTTCCTCTATGTCTTTCACTGGCCAAAGCAAAGACAATAAAGCTGAGAGCTGCGCTCCACCTCCGCGTTCTGCACTGAAACGGACAAAGCTAAAATGTTCCTTGCAAAGTTTGCAGGCACATCCGAGTACCAAGATGAAAATCAACTCGAAAGAGTATGACAAACTGCAGGCACCGCCGAGACTCGAACTCAGGATCGCCTGTTTACAAGACAGGTGCTTTAAGAGGCAATCGTTGAGTTTAGAGGGAGGTGGGGTCTTTTACAGAAAGCATCGTCGAAATATTTTCTTTTTGAATTTGATCTGCTGGCACAAATAGCTGCAGGAAGGAAAATTGACTCTAAGGTTTAAAGTAAAGACAAGGGTGGGATTCGAACCCAAGCGTGCATAGCACAAAAGAATTGCAGTTCAACGCCTTAACCACTCGGCCAACTTGTCACGTGAGCAAAAGCCGATCCTTCTGGTCATTCCTCCTAAATTTAAATTCACTGGTCTGGTAACGCATCATGCCACGTTCTATATTTAAGTACGGACACTTCATCTAAACTCATATCGTCATCAATTGATCTCTTTCATCGCTGCCTTGCTACAGAGCAATCTGTTACACGTCACTACAGAGCAATCTGTTACACGTCACGACGGCAGGCAGGCTTTCGCTTTCCCCTATGTCTTTCACTGGCCAAAGCAAAGACAATAAAAGCTGAGAGCTGCGCTCCACCTCCACCTTCTGCACTGAAACGGACAAAGCTAACATGTTCTTTGCAAAGTTTCCAGGAACATCCGAGTGCCAAATTGAACATCAACTCGAAAGAGTATGACTAACTGCAGGCACCGCTGAGACTCGAACTCAGGATCTCCTGTTTACTAGACAGGCGCTTTAACCATCTAAGCCACGGCGCCAGATGTCAGAAAAAGACTCTAGCTTTGTCACCTGATACGCCTAAAAGACAGTTAACATGCAACAAATGTCCAACTCTTGGTAATTCAATAACAAAACGAAAAAAAATGATAGGTGAACGCATTTTCAACAAGTGCACCTCCACGATCAGGGCTTTTGGAAAGATGGAAGTTTGCCTTATGTTGTTTGAATTCAATGCTCAAAGGAAGCCCTCCGATGAAGAGAAACGTTCATCTATTCCCTGAAAAGCAGAGCGGACACGCGGACCTGACAAAAGCAGTCATCTTCTTCAAATGCACCTTAAAATCCTTTCATCATCGAGGTTTTCCATTCTCTTTTGTCGAATTCGATTAAGGACTTCAAAAATATAGATGAAAACGTAAAAACGGGCAAGTATGAGGCAAGGTTTGTGCACAGTCTAATTTCAAGTTCACTTTGCCACGGTTTCAGCTGTGCGTGTACCGCAGAAAAGAAATCCAAGGAAACAGAGTGAAGAAGGCACTGCTGAGATTCAAACTCAGGATCTCCCGTTTACAAGACAGGTGCTTTAACCAGCTAAGCCACGGCGTCCCATATCAAAACCTGCCTTGTCAACTTTCCATTTCACTCTGTAAAACAGAATGTTTAAGGCAGTCTTTTTTGATTCTAAAGTACCGAAAAAGATACTGCCTTTGAGCAACAGGTGTTGCGCAGACTGAGAAAGTCCCTTAAGAGGAAATCGTTGTGTTTAGAGGGAGGTGGGGTGTTTAACGGAAAGCAGCTTCGGAATATTTTCTTCTTGAATTTGATCTGCTGGCACAGATAGCTGCAGGAAGGATAATAAACTCTAAGGTTTAAAGACAAGACAAGGTTGGCATTCGAACCCAAGCGTGCATAGCACAATGGAATAGCAATCCATCGCCTTAACCACTCGGCCAACTTGTCACGTGCGCAAAAGCCGATCCTTCTGGTTATTCCTCCTAAATTTAAATTCACTGGTCTGGTAACGCATCATGCCATGCTCTATTTTTAAGTACGGATACTTAATCTAAACTCATATGGTCATCAATTGTTCTGTTTCATTGCTGCCTTGCTACAGAGCAATCAGTTACACGTCACGACGGCAGACAAGTAGGCAGGCTTTCGCTTTCCTCTATGTCTTTCACTGGCCAAAGCAAAGACAATAAAGCTGAGAGCTGCGCTCCACCTCCGCGTTCTGCACTGAAACGGACAAAGCTAAAATGTTCCTTGCAAAGTTTGCAGGCACATCCGAGTACCAAGATGAAAATCAACTCGAAAGAGTATGACAAACTGCAGGCACCGCCGAGACTCGAACTCAGGATCGCCTGTTTACAAGACAGGTGCTTTAAGAGGCAATCGTTGAGTTTAGAGGGAGGTGGGGTCTTTTACAGAAAGCATCGTCGAAATATTTTCTTTTTGAATTTGATCTGCTGGCACAAATAGCTGCAGGAAGGAAAATTGACTCTAAGGTTTAAAGTAAAGACAAGGGTGGGATTCGAACCCAAGCGTGCATAGCACAAAAGAATTGCAGTTCAACGCCTTAACCACTCGGCCAACTTGTCACGTGAGCAAAAAGCCGATCCTTCTGGTCATTCCTCCTAAATTTAAATTCACTGGTCTGGTAACGCATCATGCCACGTTCTATATTTAAGTACGGACACTTCATCTAAACTCATATCGTCATCAATTGATCTCTTTCATCGCTGCCTTGCTACAGAGCAATCTGTTACACGTCACTACAGAGCAATCTGTTACACGCCACGACGGCAGGCAGGCTATCGCTTTCCCTATGTCTTTCACTGGCCAAAGCAAAGACAATAAAAGCTGAGAGCTGCGCTCCACCTCCACCTTCTGCACTGAAACGGACAAAGCTAACATGTTCTTTGCAAAGTTTCCAGGAACATCCGAGTGCCAAATTGAACATCAACTCGAAAGAGTATGACTAACTGCAGGCACCGCTGAGACTCGAACTCAGGATCTCCTGTTTACTAGACAGGCGCTTTAACCATCTAAGCCACGGCGCCAGATGTCAGAAAAAGACTCTAGCTTTGTCACCTGATACGCCTAAAAGACAGTTAACATGCAACAAATGTCCAACTCTTGGTAATTCAATAACAAAAGAAAAAAAATGATAGGTGAACGCATTTTCAACAAGTGCACCTCCACGATCAGGGGCTTTTGGAAAGATGGAAGTTTGCCTTATGTTGTTTGAATTCAATGCTCAAAGGAAGCCCTCCGATGAAGAGAAACGTTCATCTATTCCCTGAAAAGCAGAGCGGACACGCGGACCTGACAAAAGCAGTCATCTTCTTCAAATGCACCTTAAAATCCTTTCATCATCGAGGTTTTCCATTCTCTTTTGTCGAATTCGATTAAGGACTTCAAAAATATAGATGAAAACGTAAAAACGAGGCAAGGTTTGTGCACAGTCTAATTTCAAGTTCACTTTGCCACGGTTTCAGCTGTGCGTGTACCGCAGAAAAGAAATCCAAGGAAACAGAGTGAAGAAGGCACTGCTGAGATTCAAACTCAGGATCTCCCGTTTACAAGACAGGTGCTTTAACCAGCTAAGCCACGGCGTCCCATATCAAAACCTGCCTTGTCAACTTTCCATTTCACTCTGTAAAACAGAATGTTTAAGGCAGTCTTTTTTGATTCTAAAGTACCGAAAAAGATACTGCCTTTGAGCAACAGGTGTTGCGCAGACTGAGAAAGTCCCTTAAGAGGAAATCGTTGTGTTTAGAGGGAGGTGGGGTGTTTAACGGAAAGCAGCTTCGAATATTTTCTTCTTGAATTTGATCTGCTGGCACAGATAGCTGCAGGAAGGATAATAAACTCTAAGGTTTAAAGACAAGACAAGGTTGGCATTCGAACCCAAGCGTGCATAGCACAATGGAATAGCAATCCATCGCCTTAACCACTCGGCCAACTTGTCACGTGCGCAAAAGCCGATCCTTCTGGTTATTCCTCCTAAATTTAAATTCACTGGTCTGGTAACGCATCATGCCATGCTCTATTTTTAAGTACGGATACTTAATCTAAACTCATATGGTCATCAATTGTTCTGTTTCATTGCTGCCTTGCTACAGAGCAATCAGTTACACGTCACGACGGCAGACAAGTAGGCAGGCTTTCGCTTTCCTCTATGTCTTTCACTGGCCAAAGCAAAGACAATAAAAGCTGAGAGCTGCGCTCCACCTCCGCGTTCTGCACTGAAACGGACAAAGCTAAAATGTTCCTTGCAAAGTTTGCAGGCACATCCGAGTACCAAGATGAAAATCAACTCGAAAGAGTATGACAAACTGCAGGCACCGCCGAGACTCGAACTCAGGATCGCCTGTTTACAAGACAGGTGCTTTAAGAGGCAATCGTTGAGTTTAGAGGGAGGTGGGGTCTTTTACAGAAAGCATCGTCGAAATATTTTCTTTTTGAATTTGATCTGCTGGCACAAATAGCTGCAGGAAGGAAAATTGACTCTAAGGTTTAAAGTAAAGACAAGGGTGGATTCGAACCCAAGCATACATAGCACAATGGAATAGCAATCCATCACCTTAACCACTCGGCCAACTTGTCCCTTGCAAAGTTTCCAGACACATCCGAGTGCCAAGATGAAAATCAACTCGAAAGAGTATGAAATGTTAGTTTTGTCCGTTTCAGTGCAGAAGGCGGAGGTGGAGCGCAGCTCTCAGCTTTAATTGTCTTTACTTTGGCAAGTGAAAGACATAGAGTAAACCGAAAACCTGCCTGCTTGCCTGCCGTCGTGACGTGTAACAGATTGCTCTTTAGCAAGGCAGCAATGAAACAGAACAATTGATGACAATATGAGTTTTGATGAAGTGTCCGTACTTAAATATAGAGTGTGGCATGATGCGTTATCAGACCAGTGAATTTAAATTTAGGAGGAATGACCAGAAGTCTCAGCAATTTTTTCATTTGACAATTTGGCCGGGTGGTTAAGGTGATGGACTACTATTCCTTTGTACTATGCACGGTGGGGTTCGAATCCCACCCTTGACTTTAAACCTTAGAGTCTATTATTCTTCCTGTAGCTATCTGTGCTAGCATATCAAATTCAAGAAGAAAATATTTCTACGGTGCTTTCTGTAAAAGACCCCACCTCCCTCTAAACTCAACGATTGCCTCTTAAAGCACCTCTCTTGTAAACAGGAGATCCTGAGTTCGAGTCACAGTGGTGCCTGCAGTTTTTTCGTACTCCTTCGAGTTGATTTTAATCTTGGCACTCAGATGTGCCTGGAAACTTTGCAAGGAACATTTTAGCTCTGTCCTTTACAGTGCAAAGGTGGAGGTGGAGCCTTAATTGTCTTTGCTTTGGCCAGTGAAAGACATAGAGGAAAGCGAAAGCCTTCCTGCTTGCCAGTAGTTATATGCATGCAGCAACTGTTAAAATGTCAATCAAATTTGATGGATGACTGGAATTCCCATCCTTTTCCTCTGATGTCATTAATGTGACCTTTCTTTGAACTCGCCCCCCCACCCCTTCCTTTTTTTTCCTCAGGAAACTGCAAAGATCCGATTGCAGGATGTCTGGTCCTTCCTTGAACCCGCTCCCACCCATCCTGTTTTTTTCCGCTGGACACGGTTAAGATCCGTTTGAAGGATGTCTGTCCCTTCTTTGATTCTGCCCCCACCCACCTGTTTGCCCCAGGCCCAGGAAACTTTCAAGAGCAGAATTGATTGATGGGTGCCCCCTCTTTGATCCTGGCCCCCCTCTTCCGAAGACAAGTTGAGGCATGTCCAGGCAAGTTTCTATCCAGACCCAGTCATCCCTGCCACGGCCTCCGGTCAGGCAGCCCAGACCCTGCCAGACCAAGCTACATGACCCCCGGCATCAAGGTCATGCCTAGGACCCCTCTGTCAGGCAGCCCCAGAGGGCGGGGACACCACATGTTGGTTGACCCTTCACTTCCCGGCACACTTCTTCTGAGGACATACACAGACACACATGCTCCTGCCTATATCGCTATGGGTAAGTGCACATGTATCTATCTATTATTTAATATAGCTATCTAACCTTTGATTTATTTAAGTCAAAACACCCTTTTTCCATATCCCTGACAATCCTTTCACAGAAATGTCCAGTTGTTGTATTTTCCAGCTCACAGAATGTGCCGCTTCTCTCTATACAGCAGAATACGTGGGCTCTAAAAAGCTGACCTGCTGTTAGTAACCCTGCACTCACTCTACACAGTTGACGCCTGAGAACAGACAGCCTCTGTGCTGAAAAAAGCTGGCAGTCACGCGGCTGCGAGATGTCCCAGTGGCTGAAGCTCTAAGCGTACTCACCGGCAGGGTTTGTAGTTCGAAATACAAGTTGACCGGAAACCTCGGAGGATCAGACAAATCCCTCCCTCCCTCACTCGCTAGCTCGCTCAAATGCCCTTCACGGGTCTATAGCAGGAACTTGCATACTGTATGAACCAGAGCACCGCTGACAGATAGTGTCAGGAAACGGCCAGACCCTTAACCTGCTGTGTACTGCGAGCTCATGCTAATCAACAGATGGTCATAAACCCCAAGAGGCAAAAGCTTTTAATGACCCTAAAGGAAATTAAATGGTTACAAAGGTGATTTTCGGAGACCGGACTACGCACAATACTTGGATCTCCAATGAAAATGATGGTCATGCATCTGCGACCACAATTAACCGAAATTCCCTTACATTTTTCGGAGCTCGGGCGAAGATCCGGAAATAAACTGTCAATACAAGGATATGCATTTAAAATGTTTGTCACGCACAGGATTGAATGCCCTTATAAAAATACAGCTCTTTTCTCTATAAATTGAGTTGTGTTGGGAACACGAGACCTTTCTCCTGATCGTCAATCGGAACGTCAAGATGAATACAAGCCGTGACGGTGCGTTTTCACGAAATTCTTAATGATTTTTTGCTAATTATGGCTAAGACTAAATGAAATTTAATTATCGTTCATACAGCCTACTTTTCAGGACGCGCTCTCACCCAGAATCACGGTAAGAATATTCATGATTCTTATAAGCGTGATCAAATATGTACTAAATATGTATTAAAACAGCACAGTGAATTCTTAGCGATTGGCTCAATCCTTATATATTTTTTGTAGAATTATACATCAGAACCGAATCTCAAAATGGTAAGTCTCTTTTAAAATGTTCGCATGAAGTTTGGACCTGTCATGAAAGGGCTTGAAGAAAGGACGTGTGTGAGTATAATAACATTTGAATCATTTATTTTTATCTTAGAGGGCTACATCGTGATAGATTCACCGAATCATTGTGCGGAAGAGGGTAAGAACCTTTTTTGTTTTTTAATTTGCTCTTTGATTACAGCGTGCATATAGGTGTGAAGCAGTCATGCGCGTGTACGCGAACTTGTGAACGCTTGTACACGATCTTGGGAGCAGACGTGCACGTGCACGTGCATGTGCGCGTGCGTGTGTGCGTGTGTATGAGGGCTTGGGAGCGCTTTGTCGTAAGTGCTTTCATTCATTTAATGTCGCCAAGTAGACGCATCATGTGTAAATGAATAGGTTTAAGAGGTTCCTGTATTTATTCGGTTATAGCTTCAGAATCAGGAAGCCTTTTTTATCCAATTCGGTGTAGGATTTGCTCGTGCATTTTGTGATTTGGTTAGTAACAAATAGCCTATTTAGGACAAAAGTCTGTCTTGCTGCCATAAAATTGAGTTTTTATACGGACAAGCTTCTATCGGAATGAATCGTACATGAAAAGGTGCGATGTTCAATAGAACGTGCAGTTTAAAATCATGAACTGTGCGTGTGTGTGTGTGTGGATTGTTTGTTTAAAGAGAGCCAACATTTTGTATGATCCGCGGCAAGCTTTGGAAACTGGGGATTTGTTATATTAAAAAGCGTCTGCCTTTTGTTTTTTAGACGATAACCCTTTACAAAGTGAATCAGCTTCTCAAAGGGAATACCCCGGTCTATCCAATTACCGCTAAGTGTCATTTTAGATATCAGTTTACCTAAGAAATGTATGAAGCATACAGAATTCCAGATTATGTGAAAAGAGGTGATTAACTGAGAAGTTCATAACTATATTTCCAGGGCACTCCCCTCCGGGTATTTTAACACAAGTGTTGGCCGGATCAGAAAATCTAGCCCGGTACCTTAGCATTCTCCAGACCGTTCCGAAGTTTGGGATCAGCATTCTCCGGCGATCTCTGAGCTCAGTTTAAATTCCAATATCTTGAGGTCTTCTCCACAATCACCGACACCACCTTATTCTAGTCGTTTGCAGGAAACGCCTCACTCTGAACGAGGATCTCGGCTTAGAATTCGTTATTCACCCCGATATTCCCTTCGTCCTGACCACCATCGGAGACATCGACAAGGACTGGAGTAGCTGACTGAACAACTTCACCAATTACTGGTGCAATTTGTAGAATTAGAAGCTCCTGTGTACAACTCCATACCCGAAATGTGTTTATACTTGATGCATATGTATACTTTTTACATTGATCTAACCCGTAATTAAAGAAGTTTTATATTACTTTTTTAAAAAATATCGTTGATTGCATTATTATTATATTTTTGTTAATAATTGCATTATTATTATTATTATTATTATTATTATTATTATTATATTCTGTGTTCATAATTGTAGACTTTGATTAAATTTAGGTCATGCCTGAAAGCAGTTCTAGCGGTAGCAGCAGTGACAGCAGTGGCAGTGATACAGACGGTGTGTGTAATATTCTGGAGGGCGTAAAGGTAGGAAAAGACCGTCCAGTGAAAACCTGAGACTATTAAAAGAGATGTCTGATAACCTAGAATATTCTATAAAACCCCCTAAAATCCCCACCCCTCCGCGATCTCCTCAAATTGTTCAATCACCACACCCGGTGACACATCCGATCGACAATTTTGACCTCATTAATAATGCGCTCCAGGTTCTAAATTCTGATGAAATAACCGTAGTTAACGCCTTGTGGGAGCTTTTGAAGAATACCTCTTCTGAGGATGGAACGTCTTCAGACCTTTCACAACCTAATACCCTAGACACGAATGTAAAACACTCATAAACTTCTACCTCGGGAGTGTCAGAGGACTCATGCTCCTCCGGTGAAAGCAGATCCCCACTTCAACACTTTTCCGTCGACGACCCGGTAATACAACCTTCTACCTCAGGGTGCATCAAGGTCCATCTTCAGCACTCGCCTGCTGATGACTTAACAATAATTCAGCTCCTCAGACCGGCTCCGGAGTGACTAATCCATCCGGGGTACTCTCGAAGTCAACTCTCCACAGCCATCGCCTAGATGATCGTAGATGATTTAACAGGGTCGGATAATTCAACACCTCAGACCGGCTCTGGAGTGACTAACTCGCCCAGGGTAAACTCGAGTCATGAAGCCGACTCTCCACAACCGTCTACCTTACATGCGGACAATCCTTCATCTCCAGACCCGTCAGTAAACTCCCCGCAGCCCTCAACTTCTAGATTAAATAATTTGTCTATAACAGAACGTCCAAAATTTAACAATATCGACATTAGACATCGCTTCAGTTTTTCTGAGGCCTACACACTTAATTCATTTTCCGAAGTTTTTGATCATATACACGAGACCCTTCAACAAATACTAGACAGCTTTACGAGCACTTTGAATCCTAATGATCTAGTACAGTTAGAATTACGTGCCGATTCTCTCACCCCCGGTGTTTTTTCCCTAACCCCCGCGGGTATGCTTTCTGTGAAGGATTTTTTTAAATCAAATTGAATCACTTCTCCAGAGTCATGCTACTATTTTAGCCGATTCCAGTCTGACGCTAATCGTTCAGGTTGTGAGGGCTCCATCTGGTGGCGAGGGTTCTAGGCGTAAAGCCTGTACCCTTTTCAATGTTGAAATCGTTCAAAAGAAACGTTAACACCTATGGATCTCCTTCAACCTGGATGATCAATGCTGTTTTGCCAGTGGGTTGCTGGCTGTATTAAACATTAGGTTCAGAAACAATCAGAAATTGTGTGAACAAGAGGCTCGTCGATTGCACGTCAGGGTCGGATTATCAACGGATCAGAAACTAACATTTTCAGGTATTGAAAAGTTTGAGAGGTTAATGGGAATTAAAATTGTCGTCTGGTACCGGGAACCGAACGCTAGCATTCTATTAGAATTTGAAGCGTCCCGTGTCCGAAAAACAAAGACGACTTTCCTGTTTTTGCATGATGAATATTATTACGGAATTTTGAATCTAAAAGGTTTTCTGGGTTTTTCCTACATCTGCGATTTCTGCTACACGGGGTATTCTAATCCGTCATGTCATCGTTGTGAGCAGCACTGTGACGTCTGTTTATATACAGACTGTCAAAGGGTTGATGGGGAGGCTTTTCGATGTGCCGATTGCCATCGTTTCTGCCTGTCAAGGTTTTGCTTCAAACTACACAAAAGGCACAAATTCAATGAAAAGACTCTCAGTTCTGAAAGTATCTGTGACATCCATAAAGTCTATCCCCTCTGCAAAGGGAGCTACAGCTTGAAAGCTGATTCAAAACCTCACAAGTGTCAACCCAAACATTGTCGCATTTGTATAGCGGTCACGAAAGATTTGGATGAAAATCATCAGTGTTTTATTCAAAGCTTACCGCAAAGACCGACCCATGAAAAGTAAGTTTTCTATGATTTTGAGTGCCGTCAAAATGACGGAATACACATTCCCAATTACATCCACTGCATGCATTGGAACGGTAAATCGTGGAGTAGGGCCGTGGAGGACTGTGTCGCAAAGTTCTTCCACAGATCCGAAATACCAAGAGTACACGTTCATAGCCCACAATTCTAAGGGGTATGATGGTTATTTTCTGATGAAATATCTCGTAGAGAGCGGGCAAACTCCAATTGTTACAGCTAAGGGATGTAAACTAATGCGATTTTATAGAAGAAGATTATGAGTTGAGATTTATCAACTCGTTGAGCTTCTTACCCATGAAATTGAGCAGTATGCCCAAAGCTCTGGGATTCCAGGCTCAAAAAGGGTACTTTCCCCATTTCTTTAACACCGTTGAAAATCAAAATTACATTGGACCGTATCCCGAACCTAAATATTACGGCATTCAATACACGATGAGCCAGGAAAGAGAGGAATTTTTGTCTTGGTACGATTCGATTAAAATCGGTACCTTCAACTTTAGACGAGAAATGGCTTTCTACTGTAGAAACGACGTGGTTATTTTGAGAACAGCATGCATGAAATTTAGAGAGGAAGTGCTCAGGATCGGTAATATTGAACCTTTTCAGTGTATGATGTTAGCTTCTCTCTGCCTGTCCATGTACAGACAAAACTGCATGCCTGATAATGCGATCAGAATAATTCCGAGTGATCATTACAAAAGCACTCACAGAGCTTATTCTAACGCCTCTATGCAATGGTTGATGTTTCTTTCCGACAAGGAAAAAATAAACATTCAACATGCCCTGAATCACGGTGAAGTAAACATGGGTTCCTTTTATCTAGACGGTTACGCCGAAGTTCAGGGTGTCCCTACGGCCTTTGAGTTTGTCGGTTGTTTTTATCACGGCTGCCCAGAATGCTACGAAGTACAAGCTACACATCCTCTCACGGGTGCGCCTTTTGCCGATTTGTTTAAAACGTTTGACGACAAATTGCATGAAAAATTTAATCTGACGGTTAGAGTGCTTTGGGAACATCAATGGGAACGCATGAAAAAAGAGGATTCAGAGCTTTAGGATTTCTTAAAGCGCATTGAGTTTCCCGAACCTATCAATCCCCGTGACGCCCTGTATGGAGGGCACACCAACGCTATCAAATTATATCATAATGTTCAAGGCGACGAGCAAATGCATTATTATGATTTTACAAGTCTGTACCCTTACGTCAACAAAACAAAAACCTACCCGATCGGTCATCCAACCTTGGTTTTTGAGGCATTTGCAGATCTTAAATATTACTTTGGGCTCGTTAAAATCACCATGCTAGCCCCACGCAATCTGTATTTTCCAGTTCTCCCTTTAAGAATTTGTGGTAAATTGATGTTCACTCTGTGTTGTACGTGTGCAGAAACCCAAACAACTACCGGCCTTTGCCGTCACAATTATCGGGAAAGGTCTTTAACGGGAAACTGGTGCAGTGTTGAAATACTAAAAGCCTTAGATAAAGGATACAGAGTCTTAAAAAAACATGAGATATGGCACTACAATTTATTTTCTGATTACATTAAAGTTCATCTGAAAGGCAAACAGGAGGCCTCAGGTTGGCCCTCGTGGGCCCAGGACGAGGCATCCCGTCGGCATTATGTTGATGACTATTTCTTAAAAGAAGGTGTATTATTGGAGCCTAAAAACATCGCCTCCAACCCAACTAAGAGAAAAATTTTCAAGTTATTTCTGAATTCTCTTTGGGGAAAATTCGGTCAAAAACCTAACCAACTGACCACGACGTTTGTTAAACACACCCAAGAATTATTTGATTACCTGTTCTCAGACATGTATAGGGTGTCCTATTTTGGTTTTGTCAGCGATGAAATCGCTCAAGTGCAGTGGAGGTATACTGATGACCGATACATTCTACCCCGTCCAGTCAATGTTGTGATCGCCGCTTTCACAACGGCCTATGCCCGCCTAGAAATGTACGATTTGCTGGAGCGCTTAGGGCCCAGGGTTCTGATACAGACTCCGTTATCTTCACAGCCTCGCCCGGGCAGTACACCCCGCCGCTCGGGGACTATTTAGGGGAACTCACCAACGAACTAGATCCTGACGACTTCATAGAAGAGTTTGTTTCCGGCGGTCTGAAAACGTGCGTGTACAAAATGTACAAAGGCAAGGTCTGCATGAAGGTAAAGGGCATTACTCTCAATCACGAAACGGCTCAAGCGGTAAACCTGTACTCTTTAATGGATCTAGTGCATAGTTTTGTAGAACACGGTCTCACAAAAGAAATAACGGTTCATGGCTCACAGATTCATAGGAACAAAAAGAACCTGACATTGCAAAATCGTCCACTCAGAAAAAGATTCAGAGTGGTGTACAACAAAAGGGTTTTATTGCCTGATTTCACCACTCTCCCCTATGGATACTAAAGAGGGTTTTGATGTTAGATTTCAGCATCCGTTCTCGAAAATAGTCTCGGGGCCCTCTTTTTCGGGCAAATCGCATTTTGTAAAAAAGCTCTTGGAGCACACGGACCACGTGCTTTCTCGTCGCCCAGACAATATAGTCTGGTTTTACAGCTGCAGGCAGCCTCTGTACAACGAACTGCTAGCCCAATTTCCCAAAATCAAATTTTTGGAGGGGTTACCCATCTCCTTAAGCGACGATGAACTACTTCCACCTGATCGTGTTAACTTGGTGATCATCGACGATTTGATGCAAGAAAAGTAGAACGATAAACCTGAATGCATATTACCCTCTTTAAAAATCCTCGAGATATACTGCAAATTACCAATTTAGCGCGTCAAATGTACCCTGGAAGGGTTACATTTTTCTTGGAGGCCTTTGAGGACGCTACAAGACAACCTTACTGTTATCTGTTTGTGGATCTGAAAGCCCATATGCCTGACGAATTTCGTTTACGTACCGGTTTATTTCCTCCCGAATGGCCTGCGGTGTACGTCGTGAAAAGATAAAGAGTTCCATTTTCCAAGTATTTGACAAAGAGCCGGCATGTCGTGCAGAATAAAAAGAAATTTCCCTCTGCTTAAGACCCTACATAGGGCCTCCTGTCGTCGAAGAAAAGCGTTGCTGAGCGAGGCTCCGGACGATTTAATTTACGCTCTGTCAGAAATAACTCTCAATACTTTAATTAAAAGGCCGCGTCCCCCTGACGTCCAGACAGTTCAAGTTGCTGAAGAAACATCGTTGCGCCGTTAAAAAACTTGGCGCTAAAAAATTTACCGTTAAAAAGAAAAAAAACATTTTAAATCAGAAAGGAGAGATACTTGGAGCCTTATTAAGCGCCACCATTTCTTTCATTACTAGTTTAATAGGTTTGAGACTATAAATATGGAATACACGCGCAAGATGTACCTGAACCCTCAACAACAAATAGCTCAATGGCAACAGAAAAACTCCGCTTCCACCGACCTTTTAAGCGCTACGGAAAGTGAACTGGATAAACAAATGAAATTCATACTTGAATGTAGTGACTTGACCACTGAAGCAAAAGTTAAACTTTATACAAACGTCTTTCAAAGATACTTGACCTTTGTGAAAAAAGTGGATAAAGAAACCGGTCCTCTGACGCTATTGCTACCTGCTGAGAGCAAGGAGGAACCGCAGGGGGATCTCAAAGAGACTCCTAGTGTCCCCGAAGACGCTGTGTACGACGATATTTTGAAAAGTGCGCTGGATAAATCAAAAAAATGCACTGAAATTATTTTACAGAAAATGGCGTATAACCCTAATACAACCTACTGGAATGGCTTGGGAGAGTTTGTGCTTCGTGGAGAACCGTTACCCGGAACAAATATGGTCGATCTTATGCAGAACTTGACTGTCCGGCACAACATCCCGTCCTATCGTAGGCCACGGGGATGGAAAGAATTTGTTAAGGTCCATGCCAAACGCGACACAAGAGAACTTCTAGAGAGCTTCAAACCTTTTGCCCCAGAGGGGTCTGCTGCCTCTATCACTGCCGCTGCATCGCCCTCTGCTGCTTCCGATACACCTGTTGGCAAAAACCAAATCTCGCAAAAAGAATGAATGGATTCCTTATTGAAATGTAATTATATTTTTGTTTAATAAAATATTGCATTTGATTATACAGAATGTCTATTCTTTATTAAGATAATTACAGGTCATAGAACTTTGCATACAGGGGTGCTCCTGGAATACTCTAGAAGTGTTCTGAGACAAAGTACTGACAAAATTTTGAACCATATCATCGTTCTTGGTGACTTCATTAAAATACAGGTTCTTGATCTCTTGATAAGAACGTCCTTTTCCTCTGTGATGCAGGAAAAAAATACAGTGTTGCCCGCAGAAGCTGGAAAACCAGCTTTGAAGTTGTCGGGTATGGTGAATAATTTCTTTACAGTTTCTGTTTAAAAAGCGGTATATTTCCTCAGGAAAATAGATAAAGTCTGGCGGGCAGCCGTAAGAGTCAAAAAATTCACCAATTCCGTCTTCTCTGAGATGTATCGCCAACCAGTGCTCTCCGGGTTGGTTTTGACGGTGAGTATTGATGATGATCAAGTATTTTTTCTGGCAGTTTCTCAATCTGCAGGGTGTTCATGCTTTTTTAGTAATCATAAAGGATGTTTCTTTTCTGGTTTATTTCAATAATGTTGTCAAAGACGGTGTACACTATTAGATTCACAGTATGGGGTAGGGGATGTCGAAAGCAGATTTCAATTCTCATGTTCCCGGTTTTCACCAAGGAGAAATGGTCTCCGCATTCTTGATCAGGCGTCAAATCAAAGGCAAACAGGGTGTATCCCCAGGAGAAGTCAGAACGACTGAT